>NC_056447.1:43556653-43739153 GCF_018296145.1 Oncorhynchus tshawytscha | reverse complement strand
ACAGAACCTCTGGTCAAATCTGAAAATAAATGACAGCAAAAAGAGATGAGCTCAAGTGAAAATGCCCCAACAAATCAATACTGTAAGAGAAAGAAAAACACTTCTTCCAGAGAAAAGACACAAGCCATGAGAATACTAAAAGATTAGGAGTCTAACAACCTCTGTCAAAACACTGAGGATGAGCACATTCACTGAAGGGAATCTTAATTAGCTGGCAACAAATGCAGTCCACGCCTCGCAAGCACTGTAATTAGAATCACACTGGAGTGGGCTTTCATCACCTGTCTGTAATAATCTGTTCACCAATGGCTGCCCCCTTGTCCCTATGGATTCTCTGAAATCCAAATTCATTTCACAAAAAGACAAAAATGCTACAACTTCTCACAGCAAATATGGAGTTGCTATGAGTGAAGTCTTGGTAGTGTTATCAGTTGTGATTCTCTGCTAAAAAGGTGCAAATCGGTATTCCCACCTTCCCCAAGCCAAAAATCGAACACATCAAGACAAGTATTTACCACACAAACAATTCCCTCATGACACAACCCACTCCTAGACTTCCAGACTTCCACAGGCTTCCACAGTCCAACATGGCCGTGGCCACAGCTAATGAAGAGACATGTCCGTAGCAGAGGCCTACACATCCACTTCACAGTTGAAGAGCCTTGAGGGGCCTCGCAGGACCAAGCAGCACTAGAGGAATGTTTTGACAGAGCCTCTCAGCTAGAACAAAGACCTCTTCATCTCCTCAGAGTGACTCACCATTATCGTCTTCATCTCCTGTCTTTGAGAGACCAACGGACATACAGCCACTACCTGTTTTCTGATTGGAATAAGGCCTTTTAATTCAGGGCCGGCCACGGCTGAATAGAGTGCACGTTTTAGCTCGTTTATTGAGGGAGGAAGAGGGGAATCATTTTAGACTCTACTAGAGGAGCTAATTAAAACGTCTGGCCTGCTAACAAAAGGGAAAGGCTAGTGTATAGAAGTGAAAGCTATTAAAGACATATCACAGATCTCCTCAACTAGGACCCTGCACTTATGTCAGTAAGAATGATTATGTTGGAAAAACTTTTTGAAATAGAAAATTGGTCCTTATTTAAGGAAACAATTCAGATGCCTGTATAATAGGCTGCAGAAACACTGGTGTCATCTCAAAGTGACAGCATCAAGAAGGGTTCATAACAAAGGAAATGACATCGCTACGACTACAGACCATTTGGAAGTGATGAAAGCACATAAAAGAATGATCCCTCTTTAGAATTTTCAACGTCAAGCATTATTAATGATACAAAAAATATCTGAAGCCTAAGAAAGGAAATGTTGATTATGCCATGGCTTATAGGTGGATGTCATTACGAACACCATTAGACACATGAGTTAATAGCATCCTGAATTTCAAATAATTACTTTGAAATAAATACATTTCTGTAGGTCGGCAGAGGTATTTAACTGTAATTGAAAACAAAACAGCCCTTATTCCCGTAATACTCCTTCCCCCGTCTCCCTCTCTCTGAGTCTCTCTCACAGACATTAAACACATAGACAAATGAAGGTTTGCTATGGCAGAACTATATTATAGTTGTGGCCTGGTTTGCACTATGTAGAGCAGTGCTTCACAGTGGGGTGGGAGTGGTTATAGTGGGGAGGGCCCCTTGCCCCTGCTCCTCCATTCAGCTCGCTGTACTGCGAGTGATTGGGCTGATTCTGCACCACTCTATTGAAAGCATGGCAGGTGTTCATTCAATATCCCCTCTTCCCTCCTCTCCTTAGGAGCCACTAATCCTCTTCAGGAGGCCAGGCATGGCTTCACCCCCCCCAGCCGCTGGGCTTTGATATCCACCCCAGCCCCAGCACCGCACCATGGACCTGGGTGACCATGGGAGAGAGGGGGCAGAGGGAATGGAAGAGCCACAGTCTTGGGTTTAACTAGATGTACTGCACACTTTCACCTTGGAGTGCAAGGCGCCATGCACTGTTTGATCAAGATGTTATTGCTGTAGATTAAACACTCCATTAATATTGATGGTGTTAATAGATTTGAGTCATGATCTAAGACTGGCACATTGGTAATGAAACATCAAAGCAATGACAAATATAAACACAGTTATGACAGTTATCACAGTTATCACAGTTACGACAGTTATCACAGTTATCACAGTTAAGACAGTTATCACAGTTATCACAGTTATCACAGTAATTACAGTTGTGACAGTTATCACAGCTATGACAGTTACGACAGGTATCACAATTCTGACAGTTATAACAGTTATCACGGTTATGACAGTTATCACAGTTATGACAGTTATCACGGTTATCACAGCTATGACAGTTATCACCTTTATGACAGTTATGACCGCTATGAGAGTTACGGCAATTATGACAGTTATCACAGTTATGACAGTTATGACAGTAATTACAGTTGTGACAGTTATCACAGTTAAGACAGTTATCACAGTAATTACAGATGTCACAGTTATCACAGTTATCACAGTTAAGACAGTTATCACAGTTATGACAGTTATGACACTTATGACAGCTATGACAGGTATCACAGTTATGACAGTTATCACAGTTATGACAGTTATGACAGTTATCACAGTTATCACAGTTATCACAGTTAAGACAGTTATCACAGTAATTACAGTTATGACAGTAATTACAGTTGTGACAGTTATCACAGTTAAGACAGTTATCACAGTAATTACATTTATCACAGTAATTACAGTTGTGACAGTTATCACAGTTATCACAGTTATGACAGTTATCACAGTTATCACAGTTATGACAGTTATCACAGTTATCACAGTTATGACAGTTACGACAGTTACGACAGTTATCACAATTCTGACAGTTATAACAGTTATCACGGTTATGACAGTTATAACAGTTATGACAGTTATCACGGTTATCACAGCTATGACAGTTATCACCTTTATGACAGTTATGACCGTTATGACAGTTATGACAATTATGACAGTTATCACAGTTTTCACAGTTATGACAGTTACCACAGTTATGACAGCTATGACAGTTATGACAGTTATCACAGTTATGACAGTTATCACAGTTAAGACAGTTATCACAGTAATTACAGTTATCACAGTTATCACAGTTATCACAGTTAAGACAGTTATCACAGTTATGACAGTTATGACAGTTATGACAGCTATGACAGTTATCACAGTTATGACAGTTATCACAGTTATGACAGTTATCACAGTTATCACAGTTATGACAGTAATTACAGTTGTGACAGTTATCACAGGTATCACAGTTAAGACAGTTATCACAGTAATTACAGCTGTGACAGTTATCACAATTATCACAGTTATGACAGTTATCGCAGTTATCACAGTTATCACAGTTATGACAGTTATCACAGTTATCACAGTTATCACAGTTATGACAGTTACGACAGTTATCACAATTCTGACCGTTATAACAGTTATCACGGTTATGACAGTTATAACAGTTATGACAGTTATCACGGTTATCACAGCTATGACAGTTATCACCTTTATGACAGTTATGACCGTTATGACAGTTATGACAATTATGACAGTTATCACAGTTTTCACAGTTATGACAGTTACCACAGTTATGACAGCTATGACAGTTATGACAGTTATCACAGTTATGACAGTTATCACGGTTATGACAGTTATCACAGTTAAGACAGTTATCACAGTAATTACAGTTATCACAGTTATCACAGTTATCACAGTTAAGACAGTTATCACAGTTATGACAGTTATGACAGTTATGACAGCTATGACAGTTATCACAGTTATGACAGTTATCACAGTTATGACAGTTATCACAGTTATCACAGTTATGACAGTAATTACAGTTGCGACAGTTATCACAGTTATCACAGTTAAGACTGTTATCACAGTAATTACAGTTGTGACAGTTATCACAGTTATCACAGTTATGACAGTTATGACAGTTATCACAGTTGTGACAGTTATCACAGTTATCACAGTTATCACAGTTATGACAGTTATCACAGTTATGACAGTTACGACAGTTATCACAATTCTGACAGTTATAACAGTTATCACGGTTATGACAGTTATCACAGTTATGACAGTTATCACGGTTATCACAGCTATGACAGTTATCACCTTTATGACAGTTATGACCGTTATGACAGTTATGACAATTATGACAATTATGACAGTTATCACAGTTTTCACAGTTATGACAGTTACCACAGTTATGACAGCTATGACAGTTATCACAGTTATCACAGTTATGACAGTTATCACAGTTATGACAGTTATGACTGTTTTAACAGTTGTGACAGTTATCACAGCTATGACAGTTATTACCTTTATGACAGTTATCACCATTATCACAGTTAGGACAGTTATCACAGTTATGACAGTTATCACAGTTACGACCCACACAGAGCATTCAGCATGTAGGTACTGTTGGTATGGTATACATGCTGTAATCTTCATACTAGTAAGTATATCTATAGAACTCCAAAAGCTCAGCTTGATAGGCAGAAGGAGGATACAGGCACTTGGATTTGGAGCTATTCTCCTGTAGTTCTACCAACAACAGAGGTTGTTATTTCCAGTTTAACCTCACTAGTTGTCTGTGTTAGTGAGGTTAAGTTAACTGTTAAGGTGCTCTTTGTCTCCCGACAGTCCCTGAGCTGTGAACACTGTGCAAAAACACTACCCAGAAACAATTATTTTTTTTATTTCTGGCTACCACATAGACATTATAATAGCCTGTCAATCACCGAGTCCCAAATTACAAGTGCAGCTGTGTGATTGCAGTCATAATAAGAATATGAAGGAGTATCCATGTCAAAGGTGGACAATATGATATGTTTTATGCTGAGAAAAAATGAATTTAATAACACCTGTCTGCTTGTGCATTAATAAGAAACATAGCAGGGCGCTAACTGGGGAGAGGATTTATGCACCCTGATTCCCCCCTCCCGCTGGGCAATATCAGACTTTAACATCAATAACAAAGAGCCACTGTCAAGACAACATTGAGCAGGTCAAGCAGAGATGTGGAGGTTAACCAAGCTGCTGGAGGACGCCTCTTCCCAAGCTGCTGGAGGACACCTCTTCCCAAGCTGCTGGAGGACACCTCTTCCCAAACTGCTGGAGGACACCTCTTCCCAAGCTGCTGGAGGACACCTCTTCCCAAGCTGCTGGAGGACACCTATTCCCAAACTGCTGGAGGACACCTCTTCCCAAACTGCTGGAGGACACCTCTTCCCAAACTGCTGGAGGACACCAAACTGCTGGAGGACACCTCTTCCCAAACTGCTGGAGGACACCTCTTCCCAAACTGCTGGAGGACACCTCTTCCCTGTGTCATTAGACCATCTATACCTTTTACCACCAACACACTTATGCACTTACGCACGCACCCTCTGAAGTACAAATACATGTACTGTATGCACGAGCACACATGCACACACACACACACACACACACACACACACACACACACACACACACACACACACACACACACACACACACACACACACACACACACACACACACACACACAAACACACAAACACACACACACACACACACACACACACACACACACACACACACACACACACACACACACACACACACACACACACACACACACACACACACACACACACACAAGCTGTGTTCAGCCCTCCCTATTGTTCGTAAAGCCTCCATTCTCTTCCAAGTCATATAACCTGAAATTAATATTATTTTGTTGACTAATAATTACATTGCCAGCACTAGTCTATGAGAGAGTAAAATAATGTATTTGATATATGCAAATTGCAGTTTATAAGCTGTGTTTAAGGAAAATGTTTATAAACTGAGTTTAATTATGCGTTTTTTCATTTAATTCCTTGTCACATATTACAAACAAATGAGAAAACCATTCAAACACAAATACAACACAAAACACTTGTTTTCCCCCATATATGATGTTTTATTTAGTAACATCAGAAAATCAATGACTGAGGATGAGTGTTATTCTACTTCAACTGGACTGTGAAATGCAATTAAAGCTACAGTACCGCTCTTACACAATTGAAAGAGGTTTTGACTCCCTCCACTCTGTGCACTAGCTGAAGGACCTGGAGACAGGATCTACTGGTGGATGGATGCTAATTGTTGTTATGTTTCAGGTCTAGCAAGCATGCCCCCGTGCTGCTCGGAGAATGTCTCTGGCTTTTGATCCTGACATCTGTGTCGAACAGGAATTTCACTCTACCTCCACTTCCTTCTGATGTTGCTCCAGGAACTAATGGATTGTAAAAAAGCTGTCAGGATATCGTCTCAAAACATGTTGTTCTTTTACAATCAAGTATGTGAGAATAACTAGGCAGCTTCACACAACTCGTGTCAAAGAAAACAGTGACGTGACAGTTTTTTAGTTTTACAACAAGTGACAAAGGTTACTGTTTGCAGTCAAATGTAAACTTTAAGTTCGGCAAATTATACAAAAAAAGAATCAACACATTGAAGATAAATACAATAACACGTAATCTCATATACCAAAGCACATTCCATGATTCTAAACCGGGAGTTCCTTAATCCTATCAACCTGTGACTCTACACGCTTAGAAAAGGGTTCTTCGGCTGTCCCCAATAGAATAACCCTTTTTGGTCTCAGGTAGAACCCGTTTTGGTTGCAGGTAGAACTCTTCTGGGTTACATGGAGAACCCTCTGTGGTAAGGAACCATTAAGGTATATTCAAAGGCTTCTCCTATGGGGACAGCGGAAGAACCCTTTTAGGTTTGGAGCATTTCCAGTAGATATGCTATTCCATGTTCTCTTGCAAGAGGAGTAATAGCAAATTAAGGTTAAATGAATTCATCTGTTTAGTAGAACGCATCGGACATTATGATTCGCTTTCCATGGGTTCATTAAAACAAATCAAGTAAAATAATGCATGATTGTCATTGTAGAGCTCCTGACATTCAGAATCCCAATCATTAGGACAGACACATAGCCAGTTTTGTTTTGTACATGTCGTTAACTCATACTAATGAGATGAAATAACCCTGTAATGTTAATACCGCAAATGTAGTGAATAAAATATCCATGATTAAATAATGCAAAAAAATATGTTTTCTACTATTTATCTAAATGGTGTAATTAATTGATGAACATGAAATGAGAGCAAATCAAATCATATTCATTAATGTAATTTAGCATAATTTGGTTATTATGTAAAAATAAAAAAATAAAAAAATATCTATAAATTATTAATGACAGGCGGCTTTGAGCTACTTATAAAGAACGGTTCTGAGGCATTACTGAAAATCTAAAAATTAGAATAATTTAATAATGATAATAATACATGCATACTTGTAACGCTTGTCTGATGAAGAAGGAGTTGACCAAAGCACAGCGTGGTAAGTGTTCATTAATTATTTTCAAAACACTTGAACAAAATAACAAAGAGCAAAATGACAATGAACAGTTCTGTCAGGTGCAGAAACACAAAACAGAAAATAACTACCCACAAACCCAGGTGGGAAAAAGGCTACATAAGTATGATTCTCAATCAGAGACAATCATAGACAGCTGCCTCTGATTGAGAACCACACCCGGCCAAAGTAAAAGAAATAGAAAACATAGAAATAAAGAAACTAGAATTACCCACCCTCGTAGCGGGCCCCGGACTGTGGACTCTCGTAGCGGGCCCCGGACTGGGGACCCTCGTTGCGGGCCCCGGACTGGAGGCCGTCTCTGGTGGCTCTGGACTGGAGACCGTCTCTGGAGGCTTCGGACTGGAGAATGCCGCTGGAGGCTCCGGACTGGAGACCGTTGCTGGAGGCTCTGGATTGGAGGCCGTCATTGGAGGTTTCGTGCCATGACTCCTCACTGGAGGCTTCGTGCCATGACTACTCACTGGAGGCTTTGTGCCATGGATCATCACTGGAGGCTTCTTGCCATGGATCATCACTGGAGGCTTCGTGCCATGAATCATCACTGGAGGCTTTGTGCCATAGATCATCACTGGAGGCTTCGTGCCATGGATCATCACTGGATGCTTCTTGCCATGGATCATCACTGGAGGCTTCTTGCCATGGATCATCACTGGAGGCTTCTTGCCATGGATCATCACTGGAGGCTTTGTGCCTTGGATTATCACTGGAGGGAGGAGACGTATGGGCAGTCTGGTACGTTGAGCTGCCACAGGACTCACCAGGCTGGAGAGACATACAGGAGGCCCTGTCCTAGGCAGAGGCACCGGATACACTGGGCCGTGGAGAGGCACTGGGGGTCTCGAGCTAGGAGCCTGCACAACCCGTCCTGGCTGGATGGTTACTTTGGCCCGGCACGTGCGGGGCACAGGCACAGGATGCACTGGGCTGTGCAGACGCAATTGAGACACAGTGCACAGAGCCGGCGCAGGATATCCTGGGCCGTAGAGACGTACTGGAGGTCTGGAGAGCAGGGCTGGCACAACCTGCCCTGGCTGGATGCTCACCTTAGCCCGGCAGATGCGGGGAGCTGGGATGTAGTGCACCGGGCTAAGAACGCGTACTGGAGACACCTTGCACTCCACCGCATAACACGGGACCTGACCAGTACGACGCCCACCACGGTAAGCACGGGAGTTGGCTCAGGTCTCCAACCTGACTCTGCCACACTCTCCGTGTGCCACCCCCCCAATTGTTTGGGGGAGGCTGCCTCTCAGGCTTCCTTGCCAGTCGTGTTCGTCTCGCTGACTCCATCCTCCGGTATCCCTCTTCACACTGCTCCATAGAATCCCAGGTGGGCTCTGGCACTCTCCCTGGGTCGACCAACCACCTCTCTACCTCCTCCCAGGTTGTCTCATACCCCTGGCCACGCTGCTCCTCCTTACCACGCTGCTTGGTCCTTTGGTGGGGGGTAGTTCTGTAATGCTCGTCTGATGAAGAAGGAGTGGACCAAAGCGCAGCGTGGTAAGTGTTCATGATTTATTTTCAAAACACTTGAACAAAATAACAAAGAGCAAAACGACAACGAACAGTTCTGTCAGGTGCAGAAACACAAAACAGAAAATAACTACCCACAAACCCAGGTTTGAAAATGGTTACCTAATTATGATTCTCAATCAGAGACAACAATAGACAGCTGCCTCTGATTGAGAACCACACCCGGCCAAACACAAAGAAATAGAAAACATAGAAATAAAGAAACTAGAATGCCCACCTTAGTCACACGCTGGCCTAACCAAAATAGAGAATAAAAGCCTCTCTATGGCCAGGGCGTGACAATACTACTAATAATGTATATTTTATATTCATACGGTCAATGGCTATGCTAAAAGAGCAGCATATTCCACAGTAGCTTGGCACACATCTTTGACGTGAGGCTTGATATGTGAAATAGCCTCCAGCAAACATCTGCTTACTGATCCTGAACCACACTAAAACCTCCACTGTAATTCTCACATGAATTATCCATCAGATAATAAATAATCCCTCTTATTTACTGCCATTGTCACTATTGTCTCCACAACACTGACAATGCTATGCAAAGGATCCTATAAACAGGAACAGAGCAGAAAGAGAAACTGTATGTTCAACACACTACACAGGCCACTGACAGACAAACTCTGTCTAAAATGCCCTCCCTGTTAAAAACAATCAAGACCTCTGAACAAATCGCTGCCATTTTGGTTATAAACAGTGAAGAAGAGGGACAAGTAGAGAGGACACAGTGTAACCAGGAGCCTGCTGTGGCCAACAGGGTGACGATGGTTACGAGGCTGAGTGGCGGTGCAACGACCGTGTTTGTAATGCGGAGCGTGGCTGCCCTGTGACCCAGACAGCCATCAGGCATCAGGCAGTGTGTTTGACGGAAGATGTGGCGACGGACTCTGATTCCCCCAGGTGCTGTAGAACGTGCTGGGAAGTGACAAGCAGCAGATGGAGCACATCTCCTCTCATGCCATTCTCATTCCAACTACAAGACCTAAACTGGTGTTAGCTAAATTGGTTGACAGGGAGAAACTAAGTTGCCCTTTTGTCATTGTGTTGTCGTACAGACTCTAAAACAGACAGCGAGGGACTAAAATGTTTACAAGTGAATGAATATCATGGCTATAGAAAACTAAAGAAAAATAGACATAACTGTGAAATAAATCAATTATACTGAATTCTTCTCATGGGAGTAATAACGACAAAATATCAACAGCAAGTGCATGCCGGTATCAGAGCATACTTGAGAATCGGCTTCCTAACCGGCTTGTCAGTTTAGCTCCATACTTCCCTGAGTGCTACAGCTAGATAAACTGCACTTAAAGCCTTACTGAGGTCCCTGCCTGGGCCCAACACTATTGTGCTCTTGTTTTTTAAAGACAATGTAATTTGGTTTTCGGCCTGCAGCTGGGGATGAAATGACCAGTGAAATCCTTGAGCTGGTGTGTTATTTCACACCCTGGGACACGACTGTACGTATTTATTTTCCACACAATGGAGACCCAGCCAGCCTGGGCTTTTTTTCATTCTGTTCCATGGGGTGTTAAGTCTCCACAGAGCTCAATTAGAGGTCGTCACTTCCCCACCACACCCACGTCCCACTCCAGTTAGACAGCATGGCAGCAGGCCGCTGGGCCGGCCTCCCCACAGCCTGACATTGATCCTGTGGAAAAACCCCTTCACATCTTAAGACAGATACTACTGAGTAAAAACACAAACAACATATTTGACTAAGAATCTATAGCGACTCTTTGTTTTCCAATTAAAAAGTAGTGTATGCTCCTGTAGTGTCCATTGTGTGCTCTAAGTGAGATGGGTGTTGTTTAGTTACCATCTGCTTCATGGTTAGTCTGCTAACAGAAAAAACATGCCTGTCCAGATTGACAATGCTACAGCACCTGAGGATGACTACCTGGCATTGGAATTATAGCTAAACGGACCTCTCAAACAATGATGGAGGTGTGACATGTAGCCTAGTTTACAGAACATCAGTTTGGCTCAAATTTAGAGGAGCATCATCAGAGTTATTCTGTTCAACAGAGAGAACTGTAGCATCTTGACAGGTGCCGGTTGAGATTATGGGCTGCTCTAAGTTATCGATTTAGCTACATGACAGATGGACTTACAACTGAGGGGGCACAATAGCCTGATGTGGAAAGGTGTTCCAACATCAGATCAAGAGCCTGGCTCAGAGTTATTATTAGCTCTTTCACAACAAATAGTCCATCTTAAAAAGAAGTGAACTTGAACAAATGTCTACATAGAGTGATTTTAAAGGAAAAGATCTTAACTGATTCTGATCTATCCAAACTATTCTTCTCCTCAAAAAGCTCTGTGCTCACTGACATTTCGCTGCCATCCACCAGATATACCATAAACGCAGGTCTCTGTGCATCCAACCTTTGAACGTTCATGGCCACTTCTCCAGTGAAGGAGAGAAGATCTGACAGAGCAGGGCAAGGCCACACAGAGTCCACCATCTACAGTCAAAGACAAAGCAACTCAATGCAAGTGATATGATAGAAAATCTGATGCTTCTGTATGACATTTCCAGAGCTTGATGACACTGTATCAACAACAGACGTGCTAGGTAGGATGACAAATCCACATCCTGAACTCATTTTGACACATTTAGGATCTTAGATAGGGAGGGTTTACATGTCCCCTTCAGATAGACACTTGTACCCTTAAAATGAGGGTTAACATAAGTTTGCGGCCTGTGAGGATGAACACTTGTGCTATTCTGGTTGGGCTTTGCCTGGGGACACACATTAAAAGGAGTGGATGTGACATTTGGCAGTAGGATTTCAAGACCCTCTGTGCCCCCTACAGCTTCTCACAGTGTAGCCGTCACCAGGGTGGACGTGTGTTGAGAAACGCTTCCCTCTGACCAGGGCTATAAGGCCAAGACTGTGTAGTGGATCACAAAGCACATTGACAACAAGATGTGACATGAAACAACAGCCAAAGAGAGTGCTCTGGGTTATTGGTTTCAATGGTATTCAATAACGATCTGGACACCCTAAAACATTTAGATCAGATCAAAGATAGCTCAATACAAAATACAACTACATAAAACCACACGGGAGAACATACAGACCAAAGCGCAGGGTGGTTGGTGTTCATCTTTTTAATAAGAAACTGAACACTTCAAAAATACAAAACAACAAAGTGACAACCGAAACAGTTCTATCTGGTGCAGACACACAAAGACTGAAAATAACCACCCACAAAACACAAAGGAAAACAGGCTACCTAAATATGGTGCTAAATCAGGGACAACGATAGACAGCTGCCTCTGATTGAGAACCATATCAGGCCAAACACAGAAATAGAAAATATAGAAAAATAACATAGACTGTCCACCCCAACTCACACCCTGACCATACTAAATAAAGACAAAACAAAGGAATAAAGGTCAGAACGTGACAGGATCAAACTTTTTGGGTAGCCTCCCACAAGCTTCCCACAATAAGTTGGGTGAATTTTGGCCCATTCCTCCTGACAGAGCTGGTGTAACTGAGTCAGGTTTGTAGGCCTCCTTACTCGCACACGCTTTTTATGGAATCATTTTATGGAATTTTCCAAGCTGTTGAAAGGCACAGTCAATTTAGCGTATGTTAACTTCTGACCCACTGGAATTGTGATACAGTGAATTATAAGTAAAATAATCTGTCTGTAAACAATTGTTGGAAAAATGACTTGTGTCACGCACAAGGTAGATGTCCTAAACGACTTGGCAAAACTATAGTTTGTTAACAAGAAATTTGTGGAGTGGTTGAAAAACGAGTTCTAATGACTCCAACCTAAGTGTATGTAAATTTCTGACTTCAACTGTAGATGTCAGACTCATCTGCCACAATAAACGGGAGATTTTTTATTTTTATTTTTATTTCACCTTTATTTAACCAGGTAGGCTAGTTGAGAACACCTTTATTTAACCAGGTAGGCTAATTGAGAACAAGTTCTCATTTACAACTGCGACCTGGCCAAGATAAAGCATAGCAGTGTGAACAGACAACACAGAGTTACACATGGAGTAAACAATTAACACTTCAATAACACAGTAGAAAAAAATAAAAAAAAGAGAGTCTATATACATTGTGTGCAAAAGGCATGAGGAGGTAGGCGAATGATTACAATTTAGCAGATTAACACTGGAGTGATAAATGATCAGATGGTCATGTACAGGTAGAGATACTGGTGTGCAGAAGAGCGGAAAAGTAAATAAATATAAACAGTATGGGGATGAGGTAGGTAAATTGGGTGAGCTATTTACTGATAGACTATGTACAGCTGCAGCGATCGGTTAGCTGCTCAGATAGCAGATGTTTGAAGTTGGTGAGGGAAATAAAAGTCTCCAACTTCAGCGATTTTTGCAATTCGTTCCAGTCACAGGCCAGTCTCTGGCCAGCTTCCTCCATCTATCTTCGCCTTTGATAAGTCATTCTATTTGATTGTTCTGTGAATCTTTCCTTGCCCTCTGTAGAGGCATGAAATCCCAGTCCTCATAGAAGATGGCCTTCCTTACCTATAACACAAGGTTTCCTGTGGCCGTTTATCAAACTTAGAGCTATCTCTGGGCCTCGGCTTTAACCTGCATCCACCTCTCAGCCCTCCACCATCAGCCCTGGAGCCCCTCCACAACCCCCAACCCCAGCCCCATCCACGGCCCAATCCACCCTCTCCCACACACTGTGAAGGACGCTGCTTCTCTACCTGTGATCTGTGAGCTAGTTGTCACAGGGCCCAAATCCCCTCTGTTTCATCTTCAAAGCACCAGAGCCCATCTACAGGGCAGGCCCAGCTGAGCTATGATCCTGGACTTGGAAATCAGGTTTCCTGAAGTTCCTGTGTTGCTCAGACTAGCTCCCTGCCTGGCCTGCTTCTCCCTCTCTCTCTCACCTGGGTTAGTCATGGGATCAGATGGGAAGAGGTGTGTTTGGCCTGATTCTGTTGCTGGAAGGCTGAGTTCACAGTCATCTCTATTTGGTTGCCACCTCACCACCGGACAAACCCCTCTGTGTTCCTGTGAAACACAGGTTTGGCCCCAGGAATCAGCAAGACTTAATGATGTGACATATACCGTATTAGGTTTCTTTATAATAACACTTTTCTCATGGATTCAACAGAGCATTAGAAATGTCCATTACAATGGCAGATTAGATTGAATGTTCATTTTGAATTGCTATATAGTAATGATGGAATGAAGTCTTTATTCTGACGCATGTCTCTCTGTGCTTCGTTCAAAGTCAAACTCACCATGCATTTCACTGTCTTATATCAACCACACACTGATGCTTGAAGCAACAACAAGCTATTCAAGAATTCACAAAACATACTAAAAGCCGGAGCATTACATAAACATGGCAAGTGTATTTTCCTGTCCGTTTTGAAGTGAAAACTAAGTGATAAAGAGAGCAGCTGTCTCACACAGAGGGTGAGAGTTTCTGTTGTGTAGCCAATCACCCCTAGGTGGCAGTATTGTCATGTAAGCGGCATCAGAAGTATTTTGCCATACTGACACTTTGAGAGGCCTAGATCGAAAGCCTCTTTTTACATGAGCAATGAAGAGTGGGGCAATGAAGTCTTTCATTGATCACTCACATCACACTTTTTTCTCTCTCCAAAGCCCTTCTTCTCTTCTCTCATAGCAAATATTCACCTTATCCACTGAAGCACATTTCTGACACCTTTTTAAGAAGTGACAACTGTGTATATTTCATGATCACATTCTCCATTTTCATATCAAGCCAGACGAGAATGCAATTTTCACTTCATTTAATCGACGTGGGGACATGTGTGGATTGGGGCACTTAGAGCTGTCAGAAGTTTAAGACAGCCTAATGCTGTCGATCTCTCACTTCGATATGTAACGAGCTAGAGACAGTTCCAGCGGCCGCTCCTTCAATAAATGCGCTAATTAAACTCCACACCGGGGTTTGGCGTATAAAGACAGAGAGAGTAAAAAGTATATCAACACGGGAAGACACTTACACAAATCCACCAGCTATAACACACAATCTCAATCTCTAGTAATGGACTTTTAGGATTTAGGACTAACAAAAATAACTTGGGACAAGAGAATAAGACATGAAAAGCTAAAGCAAACATACTATTTCTATTAGATGTATCAATAGACAGGGAAAATAGACTTATTTGAAAATAAGACATGAAAAGCTAAAGCAAACTATTTCTATTAGAAAGGGTAGCCTAGTGGTTAGAGCATTGGACTAGTAACCAGAAGGCTGCAAGTTCAAATCCCTGAGCTGACAAGGTACAAATCTGTCGTTCTGCCCCTGAACAGGCAGTTAACCCACTGTTCCTAGGCCATCATTGTAAATAAGAATGTGTTCTTAACTGACTTGCCTGGTTAAATAAAGGTAGAATAAAAAATAAGTCAATAGACAGGGAAAATAGACTTATTTGAAAATAAGACATGAAAAGCTAAAGCAAACATACTATTTCTATTAGATTTATCAATAGACAGGGAAAATAGACTTATTTGAAAATAAGAGACAGATAAGGGGACTGTGGATGCTTGAATAATCCAAGACAAATCAAATATCTATCTGAATCAAGGCAATGAGAGTATTATCGCCAATTTCCCTAGTCATAAAATCCTTTAGGATTCCCCCCAAAAATATCCACTAGAAAATACTATCAGATTTTGGATCAAATCCTATAGGATAGAATCCTATAGGACTCCAATAGGACTGGTTGCAAAATCTCTTGGATTCCTGTAGGATCCTATAGGATCCTATAACATGAAATCCTATAGGATAGAATCCGATAGGAGTCCAATAATGTTTAAAATCTGAATTTGTGTGTTGAAGAGCATTTCGCTACCCTCACAATAACATCTGCTAACCTTGTGTATGTGACCAATAAAATTTGATTTGGTGTGTTGAAGATGTTGAGCACCTCAGTGAAATGGTGTGAATAGGCAAAGATATGGAGATTGTGCTCCGGTTAAGGCCTTCCCACATTGTACGTCGGATTCAGTCTTTTACAAGTATTACATGTCACACTGTGCGATGTGACCAAATACAAATCTTGATTTCAACCTGGCTAGATTATACGATTTGCCTCAATTCTGTCGTCACATTCTGTGACTGGTTTGCGAGGCTACATCAACCGACTACGTCATCTGCGATGTAGGCTTCATCAACTGCGACATAGGCCACGTCAACTGGGCGTATATCAAGCATGGTGTGGAAAGAACAACAAGCTGTTGCTATGTTGATGATTGACAGACACTGCTCCTCCTACCTCTGTGACCGTGTGCTCCTTGTAATGAAAAGCTCAGGTCTTTAACTGAAGAGCCACGTCACAACATGGAAACACTATAACATTGAATATAAGCCCCATCCCAGCTAGCAATGAGGAATCAGCACAGAAGCGGCCCCCTTCTGGGGGGCCGGAACTGATTGAATCGGCCCGGAATCGGGTGATTGACTGCCCAGATTCGGCCCAAGTTCATCTGGCCTTTTCCATCTACCTGAATTCAGCCGACCTTGTCGGCATTTTAACAGAATCCCCCTAGAGCGGACCAATGCAAATTTAAATAAATGTATACAAAACTACCCGATTTAGTCATTTTAAATACCACTGTTATACATACAAATTCTACCCGTCCACCAAGTTTTTTTTTTTTTTTTTTCCCTTCTTCATATCTAATTGGTAGTTACAGACTGTAACAGACTGTAACAGACTGTAACAGACTGTAACAGACTGTAACAGACTGGCGGAGAAAAAAAGAAAAGAAAAACTTGGTGACATTTCTAATGCTCAAATTTCTAATAGCTCGAAAGTGACATGCACTTTCACATAATTATTGGCATTACTTAATACAAGCATTGCGATTTTGACATTGAAGGTGTGTTTATGTTGTTTGTGACTATACACAGGCCATCAACATATTTTCACGGATCTACATGGGTCTGATATAATAATACACCTTCTTTGTCATATTTAAGATGAGGAACATAACGAAAAGCAGTGCTTCTCTCCCTCGTCTCCTTTCCCTCTCTGTGTCTCTCTCTCTCTCTCACTCTCTCTGTCTCTCTCTCTCTCTCTCTCTTTCTCTCTCTCTCTCTCTGTCTCTGTCTCTCTTACTCTCGCTCTCTCTCTCTCTCTCTCTCTCTCGCTCTCTCTCTCTCTCTCTCGCTCTCTCGCTCTCTCGCTGTCTCTCTCTCTCTCTCTCTCTCTCTCTCTCTCTCTCTCTCTCTGTCTCTCTCTCTCTCTCTGTCTCCTGGAGTGCGGAGCATTGAGTGACAGCTCCCTAGCCTGAGAGAGGTGGTCCACTCAGCCCCTTCCATTCAGCGCCAGAGCCCAGGCCCTTTCACACTCCCCCCACTGTGGGCCTGTTTGTCCCCAAACATTACCCACCAACCCCCACAATGGCATTCCAGGCATCTCTCTGAACCTCCGTCGCCCCCCCGACGCAGCCGCATCGTAATGGGAAAGTTAATGTGGGAGGACAGTCCCCGTCTCCAAAAGTGTTAACTCATTTCAATTTCCCTACAAACATGTAAGTACACACACTCCCAAAAAGTCAGGCCCTTGCATTGACATGCTCAAAACAAGACCAGGCCTCTTTTACTTCCTGTCACACTGGAGACAGGACTAATAGGAAACTGCAACAGGGTCGACGCAAAGAGTAAGTCCTGTCTGCCTGCCTGTCTGCCTGTCGCTGTCTGTCTGTCATTGTGGTGCTCCAATGAGCTGAGATGAGGGCCACTTGTGATGTAACTCTGCAAACACAGCCCAAATAACAGATTAACGGACATATTTAGGTATGTAAAATGGGTTGATTATGATATATATATATATATATATATTTATTGAATACGTTAATTTTATTAGGCAGATCAATTATGATTAAAATTATTGTTTGGTGAAGGTACTCTGAAATCTTCGTGGCCATAATCAAAATATTGAAATAAATTCAGATGAAATATGAGTAACTCCTATATGAAATGCTCTACAGTGACAGTTAACTTCCCTGACCCTTTGAACTTGGACCACCAAATTTAAAAGCCAAAGGAATCTATATGAATACACACATTTATATCGCAAGTCAAATCAATCTCAAACACCCTGAATATTTTCACCCTGAGGCTTTTCATTCACAATGAATAATGTTTCTCCCCAGAAAGACGTAAAATCATAATTGCATGGAGATTTACAGAAGAGCTACTGAATGATTGATGAAGCATATTCAAAATGCACCATATTTCCATCTCAATGTAAATCATTTTCCCCTGACCTTCATTGCCAAATAATCTAAAAGGTAATCATATTTGAAAGCATTAGCATCTCAGCTTGAAAGCCACTAAAACCTCAGTTTTACCTAGGCTATTTCATGTCCAGTACTGTCAAGGAGGCTGCTGTATTTGTGGCCGGGGAAAAATTGGGAATTACCATTGAGTTAAGAGATCAATGAGGCAAAATAAATAAGCCCAGAATAAAACAAAGGAGTTTTACAAAGGAGAAAAGGAGTGGAGCTGTAACATGAAAGGGAAGAGACCTACAGTAATCCAGTCACACTCATCACATTCACTCCACAATAGAACAGTAATCAATCTAAGGCCAAAACCATGGCAACGTGGTGCAGCTCTCTCTCTCGCTGTCTGTCTGTCTCGCTCTCCCAATCAGTTCCATTCTCTCCCTCTCTCACCTGTGTCAGGTGGTCCTCGGCCGCCCGCAGCCTCCCCCGCAAGGCCCCCAGGACCACCTGGATGTAGAGCCTGAACCCGGCTGGGCTGAACCTCTCCCCCCTGGACACCCACAGTGGCCGCCACAGCGGGGAGATGGAACTCTGCAGACATCCATCCAACAGGGAAACTGCACCAACAGGAAAAAACACATACGGGCAGATGAGTCTAGTCTCCTCTGGCGCGGGCTGCTTAGAGAAAAACAGACAATCCAGGCTTAGAGAACAACAGACAATCCAGGTTTAGAGAACATCAGACAATCCAGGCTTAGAGAACAATAGACAATCCAGGCTTAGAGAACAACAGACAACAGGCATTTTAGATACCACTGATACAGTGTGGCCTGCTGCAGAACAAAACATGAGCATGATAAGGAGGAGCAAAGTGGATAAAGTGACCACCATCAGGGATGTGTGTTACAGATATATATATATATGGAGGCCCAGCCAACCGTAGGGCTTCACAAGCACACCTGAGTGGTCTCGAAGTGTGCCTAACTAGCTGCACACAGTGTCATGGTGTGCACTGATTGCCTTATCTTCTCATTTATCACAGATGAATTGGAACCAGCCTTGCTGAAAGCTCCTTTCATTGTTGGGCTGGAAACGGTGTGAGGCTTGGTGTGCATCCGAACAATCGGCCTCCTGGCCAGGAACTCTTAGTAGGGAAGGAAAGGTGAGTGGAGAGGAAACAAGGGAGGATGAGAGAGAGATAAAGAGAGAGAACAATGATAGATAAAACATTGAGGTGAAAACTGGATTATATCAGTCTCATAGGTTATTGTGTGGGTTCCCAAAAGGTAACAATGATCCATGATGCTTAACAACCAGCTCCACTCAAACCAACTGTAGACCAAGTGAGCATGTTTCCACTAAGTCAACCCCCTGCTGAGCTCCCAAACAACTGCTTTCATTGGCTCAAATGTGACGCAGGTTTCTCCCAGAAGACTTACGGTGGATGTTGATAGGTCTAAGATCTCATACAGAATAGTTATGACGTCCCACTGTGCTCTAGTCTACACCCATTTTACTTCTTGGCAGGTTTGCATTTGAAATATAAAACAGCAGAACATTTTCTATCAAAAACAGTTTATGTGTAAAAGAGGAGAAGATAAATTGAACTATTTTTTGTAATCATATAAGTACAGGTATATCCCAGGACCAACGAAATGAAAATAAGTATGCAAAAGGACCAATCTCCTAGATGTCTCTAGTACA
Source organism: Oncorhynchus tshawytscha (assembly GCF_018296145.1). Lineage (NCBI taxonomy): Eukaryota > Metazoa > Chordata > Actinopteri > Salmoniformes > Salmonidae > Oncorhynchus > Oncorhynchus tshawytscha. The sequence continues at coordinate 43,719,260 of NC_056447.1, read as the reverse complement.
AAAGCATTTCTACATCCCTCAGTCTAAAGCAATGCTGCCAGACAACAGAGGGAATACAGCTGTCCTGTGTGGTTGACAGTGTCCGTGACAGCCCTATTGTCCCCAGGTGCTTGTTTTACTGCTTGTTTTCTTAAACATTGATGCCTCTTTCAATCTGGATCTCCGCGGTAACGAGCGAAGTGACAAGTGCACGATTGACGTACTTAAACCAATCTTTCACAGCAGCGTTGCTTTCCAGTGATCCCATTAAATTGACAGCGTTCACCCGAGGGGACCAGCAGAACCACAGTCTACCACAGCAAGCTGGCAAATTGCACATTACAACCTAAAGGGACATACAGCAGCCTCATCCACGTGGTAATATTATAGAAGCAGAGGAGCTACTGTATGTGAGAGAACCAATGGATGTGGTCTTTTTATTGTACCTGGGAGAACTGTTTATTATTGGATGAGGTGTGTTCTCTGCAACTAAATGGTTAGTGGGAACTGGGGAGTAACCATCTTTCAGTGCTATAGAATGCCTCATGAGTCATGATTTCCTTTAAATTGAGTGAGAGAGTTGCGTGAGAGAGTTGAGCATTAAATATGCCGACTGATCTTCTGCTCGGGCGAGTGGACTGAAAACGGTAGGAATTACTAATGTCTTGCCGCCTGGGTTCACGCCTGGTGATTGATCACTTGCAACTATATCCACTCTTTCTTCCATGAAATCTGATGTTAGTGTGTACGTGAATGTGTGTGTGTGTGTGTGTGTGTGTGTGTGTGTGTGTGTGAGAGTCTGTGTGTGTACATGAATGTGTGTGTGTGTCTGTGTGTGTGTGATAATAGGTTCATCAGATTTTGGGTTAAATTGAGAGTGAAGGGGTTTGCTGTGTGGGGGAACAAGAGGGGACATGTTGGGGCCCTGCCTCTAAGCAGCATGGGCGCAAAGGGAGACATTCAGAGCCACTCCACCAATCACACGCTCCCTGAACCCCAATGGGACCCAAATTGCAAAGGATGTGTGAGGCTTTTCCAACATATTTATATATTTTACTCCTTACAGAGCCACTCAAACGGTCAAAATGTTTCTATGGAGATGTGGTTTCCAAACAGTGACAGTTCTGTGACGGTATAGGGGGTCAGAGAGTGGGGCTTAACAGAGAAGTAAAATAACTGAGCCGGGGACATTTTACTTTGGAAGACCAGTGTATATCAATGGGGGGAAGCTGAGCTGTGACTTATTGCATTGTGTTTGATTCTGTAGGAAGGGCGAGATTGACTGTGCTTTAAAAAAATATATTTCTGTCTCCTTACAACTCTGGGGCTGATATTACATCCTTACATCTAGGAAGAAACACAGACGCTGCCACTTCTTACATGTGTGGCGTGGTTAAACAGACAGAGAACATCCAGGGGAAACAGCAGGTGTGTGGCGTGGTTAAACAGACAGAGAACATCCAGGGGAAACAGCAGGTGTGTGGCGTGGTTAAACAGACAGAGAACATCCAGGGGACACAGCAGGTGTGTGGCGTGGTTAAACAGACAGAGAACATCCAGGGCACACAGCAGGTGTGTGGCGTGGTTAAACAGACAGAGAACATCCAGGGGAAACAGCAGGTGTGTGGCGTGGTTAAACAGACAGAGAACATCCAGGGGAAACAGCAGGTGTGTGGCGTGGTTAAACAGACAGAGAACATCCAGGGGAAACAGCAGGTGTGTGGCGTGGTTAAACAGACAGAGAACATCCAGGGAAACAGCAGGTGTGTGGCGTGGTTAAACAGACAGAGAACATCCAGGGGAAACAGCAGGTGTGTGGCGTGGTTAAACAGACAGAGAACATCCAGGGGAAACAGCAGGTGTGTGGCGTGGTTAAACAGACAGAGAACATCCAGGGGAAACAGCAGGTGTGTGGCGTGGTTAAACAGACAGAGAACATCCAGGGGACACAGCAGGTGTGTGGCGTGGTTAAACAGAGGTGTGTGGCAGAGAACATCCAGGGGACACAGCAGGTGTGTGGCGTGGTTAAACAGACAGAGAACATCCAGGGGACACAGCAGGTGTGTGGCGTGGTTAAACAGACAGAGAACATCCAGGGGACACAGCAGGTGTGTGGCGTGGTTAAACAGACAGAGAACATCCAGGGGACACAGCAGGTGTGTGGCGTGGTTAAACAGACAGAGAACATCCAGGGGACACAGCAGGTGTGTGGCGTGGTTAAACAGACAGAGAACATCCAGGGGACACAGCAGGTGTGTGGCGTGGTTAAACAGACAGAGAACATCCAGGGGACACAGCAGGTGTGTGGCGTGGTTAAACAGACAGAGAACATCCAGTGGACACAGCAGGTGTGTGGCGTGGTTAAACAGACAGAGAACATCCAGGGGACACAGCAGGTGTGTGGCGTGGTTAAACAGACAGAGAACATCCAGGGGACACAGCAGGTGTGTGGCGTGGTTAAACAGACAGAGAACATCCAGGGGACACAGCAGGTGTGTGGCAGACAGAGAACATGGTTAAACAGACAGAGAACATCCAGGGACACAGCAGGTGTGTGGCATGGTTAAACAGACAGAGAACATCCAGGGGACACAGCAGGTGTGTGGCGTGGTTAAACAGACAGAGAACATCCAGTGGACACAGCAGGTATGTGGCGTGGTTAAACAGACAGAGAACATCCAGGGGACACAGCAGGTGTGTGGCGTGGTTAAACAGACAGAGAACATCCAGGGGACACAGCAGGTGTGTGGCGTGGTTAAACAGACAGAGAACATCCAGTGGACACAGCAGGTCTGTGGCGTGGTTAAACAGACAGAGAACATCCAGGGACACAAGGGGACACAGCAGGTGTGTGGCGTGGTTAAACAGACAGAGAACATCCAGGGGACACAGCAGGTGTGTGGCGTGGTTAAACAGACAGAGAACATCCAGGGGACACAGCAGGTGTGTGGCGTGGTTAAACAGACAGAGAACATCCAGGGGACACAGCAGGTGTGTGGCGTGGTTAAACAGACAGAGAACATCCAGGGGACACAGCAGGTGTGTGGCGTGGTTAAACAGACAGAGAACATCCAGGGGACACAGCAGGTGTGTGGCGTGGTTAAACAGACAGAGAACATCCAGGGGACACAGCAGGTGTGTGGCGTGGTTAAACAGACAGAGAACATCCAGGGGACACAGCAGGTGTGTGGTGACAGAGAACATCCAGGGGACACAGCAGGTTAAACAGACAGAGAACATCCAGGGGACACAGCAGGTGTGTGGCATGGTTAAACAGACAGAGAACATCCAGGGGACACAGCAGGTGTGTGGCATGGTTAAACAGACAGAGAACATCCAGTGGACACAGCAGGTGTGTGGCATGGTTAAACAGACAGAGAACATCCAGGGGACACAGCAGGTGTGTGGCGTGGTTAAACAGACAGAGAACATCCAGGGGACACAGCAGGTGTGTGGCATGGTTAAACAGACAGAGAACATCCAGGGGACACAGCAGGTGTGTGGCGTGGTTAAACAGACAGAGAACATCCAGTGGACACAGCAGGTGTGTGGCGTGGTTAAACAGACAGAGAACATCCAGGGGACACAGCAGGTGTGTGGCGTGGTTAAACAGACAGAGAACATCCAGTGGACACAGCAGGTGTGGCGTGGTTAAACAGACAGGTTAAACAGACAGAGAACATCCAGGGGACACAGCAGGTGTGTGGCATGGTTAAACAGACAGAGAACATCCAGGGGACACAGCAGGTGTGTGGCGTGGTTAAACAGACAGAGAACATCCAGGGGACACAGCAGGTGTGTGGCGTGGTTAAACAGACAGAGAACATCCAGGGACACAGCAGGTGTGTGGCGTGGTTAAACAGACAGGAACATCCAGGGACACAGCAGGTGTGTGGCATGGTTAAACAGACAGAGAACATCCAGGGGACACAGCAGGTGTGTGGCATGGTTAAACAGACAGAGAACATCCAGGGGACACAGCAGGTGTGTGGCATGGTTAAACAGACAGAGAACATCCAGTGGACACAGCAGGTGTGTGGCGTGGTTAAACAGACAGAGAACATCCAGGGACACAGCAGGTGTGTGGCGTGGTTAAACAGACAGAGAACATCCAGTGGACACAGCAGGTGTGTGGCGTGGTTAAACAGACAGAGAACATCCAGTGGACACAGCAGGTGTGTGGCGTGGTTAAACAGACAGAGAACATCCAGGGGACACAGCAGGTGTGTGGCGTGGTTAAACAGACAGAGAACATCCAGTGGACACAGCAGGTGTGTGGCGTGGTTAAACAGACAGAGAACATCCAGTGGACAGACAGAGAACATCCAGGGACACAGCAGGTGTGTGGCGTGGTTAAACAGACAGAGAACATCCAGTGGACACAGCAGGTGTGTGGCGTGGTTAAACAGACAGAGAACATCCAGTGGACACAGCAGGTGTGTGGCGTGGTTAAACAGACAGAGAACATCCAGGGGACACAGCAGGTGTGTGGCGTGGTTAAACAGACAGAGAACATCCAGTGGACACAGCAGGTATGTGGCGTGGTTAAACAGACAGAGAATCATCCAGTGGACACAGCAGGTGTGTGGCGTGGTTAAACAGACAGAGAACATCCAGTGGACACAGCAGGTGTGTGGCGTGGTTAAACAGACAGAGAACATCCAGTGGACACAGCAGGTGTGTGGCGTGGTTAAACAGACAGAGAACATCCAGGGACACAGCAGGTGTGTGGCGTGGTTAAACAGACAGAGAACATCCAGGGGACACAGCAGGTGTGTGGCGTGGTTAAACAGACAGAGAACATCCAGTGGACACAGCAGGTATGTGGCATGGTTAAACAGACAGAGAACACAGCAGGTACAGACAGAGGACACAGCAGGTGTGTGGCGTGGTTAAACAGACAGAGAACATCCAGGGGACACAGCAGGTGTGTGGCATGGTTAAACAGACAGAGAACATCCAGGGGACACAGCAGGTGTGTGGCAGTGGTTAAACAGACAGAGAACATCCAGTGGACACAGCAGGTGTGTGGCGTGGTTAAACAGACAGAGAACATCCAGGGGACACAGCAGGTGTGTGGCGTGGTTAAACAGACAGAGAACATCCAGTGGACACAGCAGGTGTGTGGCGTGGTTAAACAGACAGAGAACATCCAGGGGACACAGCAGGTGTGTGGCGTGGTTAAACAGACAGAGAACATCCAGTGGACACAGCAGGTGTGTGGCGTGGTTAAACAGACAGAGAACATCCAGGGGACACAGCAGGTGTGTGGCGTGGTTAAACAGACAGAGAACATCCAGGGGACACAGCAGGTGTGTGGCGTGGTTAAACAGACAGAGAACATCCAGGGGACACAGCAGGTGTGTGGCGTGGTTAAACAGACAGAGAACATCCAGGGGACACAGCAGGTGTGTGGCGTGGTTAAACAGACAGAGAACATCCAGTGGACACAGCAGGTGTGTGGCGTGGTTAAACAGACAGAGAACATCCAGGGACACAGCAGGTGTGTGGCATGGTTAAACAGACAGAGAACATCCAGGGGACACAGCAGGTATGTGGCGTGGTTAAACAGACAGAGAACATCCAGGGGACACAGCAGGTGTGTGGCGTGGTTAAACAGACAGAAACAGAACATCCAGGGGACACAGCAGGTGTGTGGCGTGGTTAAACAGACAGAGAACATCCAGGGGACACAGCAGGTGTGTGGCATGGTTAAACAGACAGAGAACATCCAGACACAGCAGGTGTGTGGCAGACAGAGAACATCCAGGGGACACAGCAGGTGTGTGGCATGGTTAAACAGACAGAGAACATCCAGGGGACACAGCAGGTGTGTGGCGTGGTTAAACAGACAGAGAACATCCAGGGACACAGCAGGTGTGTGTGGCGTGGTTAAACAGACAGAGAACATCCAGTGGACACAGCAGGTGTGTGGCGTGGTTAAACAGACAGAGAACATCCAGGGGACACAGCAGGTGTGTGGCATGGTTAAACAGACAGAGAACATCCAGGGACACAGCAGGTGTGTGGCATGGTTAAACAGACAGAGAACATCCAGGGACACAGCACACAGCAGGTGTGTGGCGTGGTTAAACAGACAGAGAACATCCAGTGGACACAGCAGGTGTGTGGCGTGGTTAAACAGACAGAGAACATCCAGTGGACACAGCAGGTGTGTGGCGTGGTTAAACAGACAGAGAACATCCAGTGGACACAGCAGGTGTGTGGCGTGGTTAAACAGACAGAGAACATCCAGTGGACACAGCAGGTGTGTGGCGTGGTTAAACAGACAGAGAACATCCAGTGGACACAGCAGGTGTGTGGCGTGGTTAAACAGACAGAGAACATCCAGGGGACACAGCAGGTGTGTGGCGTGGTTAAACAGACAGAGAACATCCAGGGGACACAGCAGGTGTGTGGCGTGGTTAAACAGACAGAGAACATCCAGTGGACACAGCAGGTATGTGGCATGGTTAAACAGACAGAGAACATACAGTGGACACAGCAGGTGTGTGGCGTGGTTAAACAGACAGAGAACATCCAGGGGACACAGCAGGTGTGTGGCAGGTTAAACAGACAGAGAACATCCAGGGGACACAGCAGGTGTGTGGCGTGGTTAAACAGACAGAGAACATCCAGACAGAGAACATGGGACACAGCAGGTGTGTGGCGTGGTTAAACAGACAGAGAACATCCAGGGGACACAGCAGGTGTGTGGCGTGGTTAAACAGACAGAGAACATCCAGTGGACACAGCAGGTGTGTGGCGTGGTTAAACAGACAGAGAACATCCAGTGGACACAGCAGGTGTGTGGTTAAACAGACAGAGAACATCCAGGGACACAGCAGGTGTGTGGCGTGGTTAAACAGACAGAGAACATCCAGTGGACACAGCAGGTATGTGGCGTGGTTAAACAGACAGAGAACATCCAGTGGACACAGCAGGTGTGTGGCGTGGTTAAACAGACAGAGAACATCCAGTGGACACAGCAGGTGTGTGGCGTGGTTAAACAGACAGAGAACATCCAGTGGACACAGCAGGTATGTGGCGTGGTTAAACAGACAGAGAACATCCAGGGGACACAGCAGGTGTGTGGCGTGGTTAAACAGACAGAGAACATCCAGGGGACACAGCAGGTGTGTGGCGTGGTTAAACAGACAGAGAACATCCAGTGGACACAGCAGGTATGTGGCGTGGTTAAACATGGTTAAACAGACAGAGAACATCCAGTGGACACAGCAGGTGTGTGGCGTGGTTAAACAGACAGAGAACATCCAGGGAACATCCAGACACAGCAGGTGTGTGGCGTGGTTAAACAGACAGAGAACATCCAGGGACACAGCAGGTGTGTGGCGTGGTTAAACAGACAGAGAACATCCAGTGGACACAGCAGGTGTGTGGCGTGGTTAAACAGACAGAGAACATCCAGGGGACACAGCAGGTGTGTTAAACAGACAGAGAACATCCAGGGACACAGCAGGTGGTTAAACAGACAGAGAACATCCAGTGGACACAGCAGGTATGTGGCGTGGTTAAACAGACAGAGAACATCCAGGGGACACAGCAGGTGTGTGGCGTGGTTAAACAGACAGAGAACATCCAGCAGGTGGACACAGCAGGTGTGTGGCGTGGTTAAACAGACAGAGAACATCCAGGGGACACAGCAGGTGTGTGGCGTGGTTAAACAGACAGAGAACATCCAGGGACACAGCAGGTGTGTGGCGTGGTTAAACAGACAGAGAACATCCAGGGGACACAGCAGGTGTGTGGCGTGGTTAAACAGACAGAGAACATCCAGGGGACACAGCAGGTGTGTGGCGTGGTTAAACAGACAGAGAACATCCAGGGGACACAGCAGGTGTGTGGCGTGGTTAAACAGACAGAGAACATCCAGGGGACACAGCAGGTGTGTGGCGTGGTTAAACAGACAGAGAACATCCAGTGGACACAGCAGGTGTGTGGCGTGGTTAAACAGACAGAGAACATCCAGTGGACATGTGTGGCCAGGGGACACAGCAGGTGTGTGGCATGGTTAAACAGACAGAGAACATCCAGGGGACACAGCAGGTGTGTGGCATGGTTAAACAGACAGAGAACATCCAGGGGACACAGCAGGTGTGTGGCGTGGTTAAACAGACAGAGAACATCCAGGGGACACAGCAGGTGTGTGGCGTGGTTAAACAGACAGAGAACATCCAGGGGACACAGCAGGTGTGTGGCGTGGTTAAACAGACAGAGAACATCCAGGGGACACAGCAGGTGTGTAGAGTAATTAAAGAGACAAAGAACAACACTAAGAAGGGTGAAGATCAGAGCAGGTGACAGCCAACCACACCCCTCGGAGGTAAATTCATAGTGCCAAATAGCACTTGGAGGAGTTACATTCTGAGAGGCCCAGGACAACTCAAGTCAATAATCACATTTACAATCTGTGTCAGAGAGAAGAGAGGAGTGTCAGAGAGAAGACAGGATCTGGCACAAGACCTGCTCCTACTGAGGGCCTCTCCTAACACACAGGGCACAGCACTTGTGACCATCGCAGCAGTAGTTAACAAAGATGGCTACCGGCCACAGTATCCACAGCAACCAACACACCCCATGCACATAATAGCTGTACTCTCTCCAATGTTCTTAGTTGAGAGACAAACATTTGAAATGTTGACATTGTATTTGTCTTCTTTAATTAGATTTTGTATAAAGAAAATACATACAATTATTAGGCATAATAATAGGCATATCCAAAGTTCTAACAACGCATGGTATCCACTGCACAAGGCTGCTTTATATTTCGAAAAAATGGATCCAAATGGGTTCTTCGGCTGTCCCCATAAGAAAACACTAGTCAACAAAGTTGACTGAGATCCCTGTCCAGTCTCATCTGTCTTTGTGATTCCTAAACTACCGCAAAGTTCCCTTTATTATATATTAAATTAGATTAACCATTTTTGGTTCCAGATAGAATCCTTTTGAGTTCCATGTAGAACCATTTCCACTGAGGGTTATACATGGGACTCAAAAGAGTTCTACCTGGAACCAAAAAGGGTTCTCCTATGTGGACAGCCGAACATTTGATTTCTTTTGAAACAATTTTTCTAAGTGTGTAGCAGCCTTGTGCGGTGGTTACCATGCATTCTTAGACATTAAGAATGAAACAGTGTGGTCTAGCAGAAGAAATGCGAGGCATCAGGAAGATTTTTGTGCCCCATTTTAATGCATGCTGAGGAGAATCCAGACAGAGTGGATGTGAAAACTGACTGGCAAATGTTGGAGAGGCGGTGTGAGAAGTCAAACACCACGTTCTCCCAAAGAGCTGTTTGAATTCCTGAAATCCACACTTGGTCCTGTCTGGGAAATGTTTGAGTACTACACCTTAATTGAATGATTTTTAATTCCTGATCTCTCTCCCTCTCTCTCTCTCTCTCTCTCTCACTCACACACAGTCAAGGAAAAGTATACCTCATGTTTAACCATATAGTCTCAACTGTCAATATTACACTTTATTTGTTTTTTTACCTTTATTTAACTAGGCAAGTCAGTTAAGAACGAATTCTTATTTTCAATGACGGCCTAGGAACAGTGGGTTAACTGCCTGTTCAGGGGCAGAACGACAGATTTGTACCTTGTCAGCTCAGTGGTTTGAACTTGCAACCTTCCGGTTCCTAGTCCACTAGGCTACCCTGCTGCCCCATTTACTGGACATTTGTTTGTAGTTCATTTGTGACCATTTTGTAAGAATTACTGTCACAGTCACCCCTTCTCCACACACCAGACCTGTCACTTTTTAGACCAAGCAAAGGCCCTGCCCCACATGCCCTGCCCTGGCTGGCACCAATGGTCTAGTACAGTTTAATAACCCAGTCATTTCACTCTTAGATCCTCTTAGCAATTCATGATCAACCAGGAGTTAACTATTATATTAACTATTATACAAAGCTTTGGATATGCCTATTATTATGCCTAATAATTGTATTATTTTTTAATACAAAATCTAATTAAAGAAGACAAATACAATGTCAACAATTTAAATGTTCATCTCTCAACTAAGAACATTGGAGAGAGTACAGCTATTATGTGCATGGGGCGTGTTGGTTGCTGTGGATACTGTGGCCGGTAGCTATCTTTGTTGCCTACTGCTGCGATGGTCACAAGTGCTGTGCCCTGTGTGTTAGGAGAGGCCCTCAGTAGGAGCAGGTCTTGTGCCAGATCCTCTCTTCTCTCTGACACTTCAGCATAGATCCTACATGTGGGAGATGAACTGTCTCTTACTGCCCTGCCTGCAACGTTTAGCTGATCTTACCCTCTGTGGAAAGGGTTCTACATGGAACTCAAAAGGATTCTATGTGGAACCAAAAATGGTTCTTCAAAGGGTACTCCTATGGGTACAACTGAAGAACCCTAGGTTCTAGATTTTTTTGTAAGAGTGTACTGCTGTAGCTAGTGCCGTAGCCCTCTGATATGTAATGCAATTCTTCATTCTTCCGTATTTATTCAATTGAACCCTTTGTCGAACCCTGGTGGATGCGGAGGGTGAATTAATATTTCAGGACAGGGCCTCCACTGACACCATAGGGCCCTGAGAACTGACTAACACACACACACACACACACACACACACACACACACACACACACACACACACACACACACACACACACACACACACACACTGTCACGTTCACTGTCTTCAAACTCCCTGTCATAGATGAGCCAAGGCTCAGTGTGCATGTAATTCCACATCTTTAATAAAGTGAAACCTTCACAAAAAAACAGGTAAACAGAAACCAAACGTGACGCAACCGTGGCGCACACAAACACACACAGAAAATAAATAATTACCCACACCATTAGGCGGGAAAAAGGCTGCCTAAGTATGTTTCCCAATCCGAGACAACGATGGATAGCTGGCTCTTAATTGGGAACCACACTCGGCTAAAAACAAAGAAATAGAAAACATAGAATGCCCACCCAAATCACACTCTGACCTAACCAAATAGAAAAATAAAATGGCTCTCTAAGGTCAGGGCATGACAGTACCCCCCCCCAAAGGTGCGGACTCCAGGCCACAAACCTATAGGGGAGGGTCCGGGTGGGCATCTATCCTCTGTGGCGGCTCCGGTTCGGGATGTAGCCCCCGCACCCCATACTGTGGAACCGGACCGTGAATCGTCGCCGGAGACTCCGGACCGTGGATCGTTGCCAGAGGAACCGGACCATGGATCATCGCCGGAGGCTCTGTATTGGGAACCCCCGCTGGAGGCTCTGGACTGCAGACCGTCGCTGGAGGCTCTGGACTGGGGACCGTCGCTGGAGGCTCCGGACTAGGGACCGTCGCTGGAGGCTCCGGACTAGGGACCGTCGCTGGAGGCTCCGGACTGGAGACCGTCGCTGGAAGCTCCGTGCCCTGGATTTTCACTGCAGGCTCCAGGCCATAGATCATCACTGGAGGCTTCGTGCCATGGATTATCACTGGATGCTTTGTGCCATGGATCATCATTACAGGCTCCGGGCCATGGATCATCACTGGAGGCTTCGTGCCATGGATCATCACTAGAGGCTTCGTACGTGGAGCCGGAACCGGTCTCACCGGACTGAGGAGACGTACTGGAAGCCTGGTGCGTTGAACTGCCACAGGGCTACCAGGCTGGGGATACATACTGGAGGCCTGGTATGTGGAACCGGAACAGGTCTCACCGGACTGGGGAGATGCACTGGAAGCCTGGTGCGTGGAGCAGGCACCGGATACACTGGGCCGTGGAGGCGCACTGGAGGTCTCCAGCGTAGCGCTGGCACAACCCGTCTTGGCTGGATGCCCACTTCCACCCGGCAAATGCAGGGTGCTGGCACAGAGCGCACAGGCCTGTGAATGCTCACTGGAGACACAGTGCGCATCACCACATAACACGGTGCCTGACCGGTCACATGCTCCCCACGGTAAGCACGGGGAGTTGGCTCAGGTCTAAACCCTAACTCCGCTAATCTCCCCGTGTGCCACCCCCCAAAAACAATTGGGGAGCTGCCTCTCGGGCTTCCGTGACCGTGTCTTGTCCCCTGCCATAATCTCCTCCCGGTCCAGCTCGTCCTAAAAGTTGGCGCACGCTGCTTGGTCTTTTTGTGGTGGGTAATTCTGTCACGTTCACTGTCTTCAAACTCCCTGTCATAAATGAGCCAAGGCGCAGTGTGTATGTAATTCCACATCTTTAATGAAGTGAAACCTTCACAAAAAAAACAGGTAAACAGAAACCGAATGTGACGCAACCGTGGGGCACACAAGCACACACAGAAAATAAATAATTACCCACACGATTAGGTGGGATAAAGGCTGCCTAAGTATGATTCCCAATCAGAGACAACGATAGACAGCTGCCTCTGATTGGGAACCACACTCGGCCAAAAACAAAGAAATAGAAAACATAAAATGCCCACCCTGACCTAATCAAATAGAGAAATAAAATGTCTCTCTAAGGTCAGGGCGTGACACACACACACACACACACAGCATCAACACTTAAAGACATGGTGTCCCACAGTACACAGTGAAATGCAATCCAACATCCAAGCAGGTAACAGGGCTGCCGGACAGACAGTACAATGAAACATTGGCTCTCTTTCTGTTGAAGTAGGCTACGTGTTTTATTCTATACGGTTCTCCCTCATCTACAGTTCCCGGATCTGTGCTCCAGTAAGATGCATCTCACCTCTGCGGCTAAGCTAGTCTACGACTGGGATAGATGCTGTAAAGGGGTCAATGGAACGCAGACTGTTCCATTGACCAGATTGTTAGATCCGATTTGTTGAATGAGCACCAAAGTGCATATTCGTCAAATCTGTCAAGATTTCTGTATTGTAACAGTCCCACAATGAGGTTACTTAAGTGTTGATTTGGATATATTTGAATGTTGTCGCTGCAGAACATTGAGAAGTGGTCCCATTTTCAGGTTTAGAAGTGATTGCTAAATGCTAACTCCAGTCCATACCACCACCTACATTTTTAACTGTAATGCAGTTGATTAGTAATGATGACATTAACATATGTTGGGGTTGACATCTATAATAAGCACTATACTCCATTTTTTTTAAACCTCAACATGAAATACACATACAACCAATATCCTAAATGTAGGTGGTGTAGGATATAACATTTTGCTGGAGGGCAATGAGGAGATTCTGGATCTTTCCCCCCACGTGTTTCCATGGCATTGTTTTGTCCAGTTCGATTGACCTCTTTACCTCATGTATGGGAAATGCGTGGAAGACATCAGTCAAGGAAAAGTATACTTCATGTTTTACCATCTAGTCTCAACTGTCAATATTAGATTTACTGGACATTTGTTTGCAATTAATTAGTGACCATATTGTAAGAATTAGTGTTGATTTAGCGTATTGTATAAACGTGTCTCCTTACACAGCCTGAAAAGATTTGGCATGGGCCCTTGGATCTTCAAAAAGTTATACAGCTGCACCATCGAGAGCATCTTGACTTGTTGCATCACTACTTGGTATGGCAAATGCACAGCCCTTGACCGCAAAGCGCTATAGAGGGTGGTGTGGCCAGCACAGTACATCACTGGGGCCGAGCTCCCTGCCATCCAGGACCTCTATATCAGGCGGTGTCAGAGGAAGGCCCAAAAAATTGCCAAAGACTCCAGCCACCCTACTCATAGACTGTTCTCTCTGCTACCATCCGGGAAACTGTACCTTCATCGGCTCTTTATTTTAATCTTATTATCTATCCTGATGCCTAGTCACTTTACCCAGCCTTCATGTACAATTCTACCTCAAATACCTTATTATTATCTATCCTGATGCCTAGTCACTTTACCCAGCCTTCATGTACAATTCTACCTCAAATACATTATTATTATCTATCCTGATGCCTAGTCACTTTACCCAGCCTTCATGTACAATTCTAGCTCAAATACATTGTTATTATCTATCCTGATGCCTAGTCACTTTACCCAGCCTTCTTGTACAATTCTACCTCAATTACATTATTATTATCTATCCTGATGCCTAGTGCCTACAATTCTACCTCAAATTACATTATTATTATCTATCCTGATGCCTAGTCACTTTACCCAGCCTTCATGTACAATTCTACCTCAAATACCTTATTACTTTCTATCCTGATGCCTAGTCACTTTACCCAGCCTTCATGTACAATTCTACCTCAAATACATTATTATTATCTATCCTGATGCCTAGTCACTTTACCCAGCCTTCATGTACAATTCTACCTCAAATACATTATTATTATCTATCCTGATGCCTAGTCACTTTACCCAGCCTTCATGTACAATTCTACCTCAAATACATTGTTATTATCTATCCTGATGCCTAGTCACTTTAACCAGCCTTCTTGTACAATTCTACCTCAATTACATTATTATTATCTATCCTGATGCCTAGTCACTTTACCCAGCCTTCATGTACAATTCTACCTCAAATACATTATTATTATCTATCCTGATGCCTAGTAACTTTACCCAGCCTTCATGTACAATTCTACCTCAAATACCTTATTATTATCAATCCTGATGCCTAGTCATTTTACCCAGCCTTTTAATGTACAATTCTACCTCAAATACCTTATTATATTATCTATCCTGATGCCTAGTCACTTTACCCAGCCTTCATGTACAATTCTACCTCAATACATTATTACTATCTATCCTGATGTCTAGTCACTTTACCCAGCCTTCATGTACAATTCTACCTCAAATACATTATTATTATTATCTATCCTGATGCCTAGTCACTTTACCCAGCCTTCATGTACAATTCTACCTCAAACACATTATTATTATCTATCCTGATGCCTAGTCACTTTACCCAGCCTTCATGTACAATTCTACCTCAAATACATTACTATCTATCCTGATGTCTAGTCACTTTACCCAGCCTTCATGTACAATTCTACCTCAAATACATTATTATTATCTATCCTGATGCCTAGTCACTTTACCCAGCCTTCATGTACAATTCTACCTCAAATACATTATTATTATCTATCCTGATGCCTAGCCACTTTATCCAGCCTTCATGTACAATTCCACCTCAAATACATTATTATTATCTATCCTGATGCCTGACTTCCCAGCCTCGTCACTTTACTCAGCCTTCATGTACAATTCTACCTCAAATACATTATTATTATCTATCCTGATGCCTAGTCACTTTACCCAGCCTTCATGTACAATTCTACCTCAAATACATTATTATTATCTATCCTGATGCCTAGTCACTTTACCCAGCCTTCATGTACAATTCTACCTCAAATACATTATTATTATCTATCCTGATGCCTAGTCACTTTACCCAGCCTTCATGTACAATTCTACCTCAAATACATTATTATTATCTATCCTGATGCCTATTCACTTTACCCAGCCTTCATGTACAATTCTACCTCAAATACATTATTATTATCAATCCTGATGCCTAGTCACTTTACCCAGCCTTCATGTACAATTCTACCTCAAATACCTTATTATTATCTATCCTGATATCCCATATTTACTTTCTATCTCTTCTTGATTTTTAATCTGTTTATACCTTTCCGGAAACCTGCCTCACCCAATGTGATACGGAATCGCTATTATTTTTAATTTTTAGAACACACTCAAGAACCTCCAGAAGGTAACCAGCTAACTAGCTACAAGCTATTTAGTCATTGTTAACTTTTTTTCAACCTGGATAACACTCGCCAGTCCAGCTTCCCTGCCCCATCCACCGCTGCCCCTGGACACTGATCTCTTGGCTACATAGCTGATGCACTCTGGACTGTCCATTAATCACGGTACTCCATTCTGCTTGTTTATGTTTTATCTGTCGGCCCCGTTGCCTAGTCAACGCCATTTTACCTGCTGTTGTTGTGCTAGCTGATTAGCTGTTGTCTCACCTACTGTTTAAGCTAGCTTTCCCAATTCAACACCTGTGATTACTGTATGCCTCGCTGTATGTCTCTCTCAAATGTCAATATGCCTTGTATACTGTTGCTCAGGTTAGTTATCATTGTTCTAGTTCACAATGGAGCCCCTAGTTCTACTCTTCATACCCCTGATAACTCCTTTGTCCCACCTCCCACACATGCGGTGACCTCACCCATTACAACCAGCATGTCCAGAGACACAACCTCTCTCATCATCACCCAGTGCCTGGGCTTACCCCCGCTGTACCCGCACCCCACCATACCCCTGTCTGCGCATTATGCCCTGAATATATTCTACCATGCCCAGAAACCTGCTCCTCTTATTCTCTGTCCCCAACGCTCTAGGCGACCAGTTTTGATAGCCTTTAGCCGCACCCTCATACTACTCCTTCTCTGTTCCGCAGGTGATGTGGAGGTAAACCCAGGCCCTGCATGTCCCCAGGCACCCTCATTTGTTGACTTCTGTGATCGAAAAGCCTTGGTTTCATGCATGTCAACATCAGAAGCCTCCTCCCTAAGTTTGTTTTACTCACTGCTCTAGCACACTCTGCTAACCCTGATGTCCTTGCTGTGTCTGAATCCTGGCTCAGGAAGGCCACCAAAAATTCAGAGATTTCCATACCCAACTATAACATCTTCCGTCAAGATAGAACTGCTAAAGGGGAGGAGTTGCAGTCTACTGCAGAGATAGCCTGCAAAGTAATGTCATACTTTCCAGGTCCATACCCAAACAGTTCGAACTACTAATTTTGAAAATTACTCTCTCCAGAAATAAGTCTCTCACTGTTGCCGCCTGCTACCGACCCCCTCAGCTCCCAGCTGTGCCCTGGACACCATTTGTGAATTGATCGCCCCCATCTAGCCTCAGAGTTTGTTCTGTTAGGTGACCTAAACTGGGATATGCTTAACACCCCGCCAGTCCTACAATCTAAACTAGATGCCCTCAATCTCACAAAAATCATCAAGGAACCCACCAGGTACAACCCTAACTCTGTAAACAAGGGCACCCTCATAGACGTCATCCTGACCAACTGGCCCTCCAAATACACCTCCGCTGTCTTCAACCAGGATCTCAGCGATCACTGCCTCATTGCCTGTATCCGCTACGGAGCCGCAGTCAAACCACCACCCTCATCACTGTCAAACGCTCCCTAAAACACTTCTGTGAGCAGGCCTTTCTAATCGACCTGGCCCGGGTATCCTGGAAGGACATTGACCTCATCCCGTCAGTTGAGGATGCCTGGTCATTCTTTAAAAGTAACTTCCTTACCATTTTAGATAAGCATGCTCCGTTCAAAAATGCAGAACTAAGAACAGATACAGTCCTTGGTTCACCCCAGACCTGACTGCCCTCGACCAGCACAAAAACATCCTGTGGCGGACTGCAATAGCATCGAATAGTCCCGGGATATGCAACTGTTCAGGGAAGTCCGGAACCAATACACGCAGTCAGTCAGGAAAGCTAAGGCCAGCTTCTTCAGGCAGAAGTTTGCATCCTGTAGCTCCAACTCCAAAAAGTTCTGGGACACTGTGAAGTCCATGGAGAACAAGAGCACCTCCTCCCAGCTGCCCACTGCACTGAGGCTAGGTAACATGGTCACCACCGATAAATCCATGATTATCGAAAACTTCAATAAGCATTTCTCAACGGCTGGCCATGCCTTCCGCCTGGCTACTCCAACCTCGGCCAACAGCTCTGCCCCCGGCAGCTCCTCGCCCAAGCCTCTCCAGGTTCTCCTTTACCCAAATCCAGATAGCAGATGTTCTGAAAGAGCTGCAAAACCTGGACCCGTACAAATCAGCTGGGCTTGACAATCTGGACCCCTATTTCTGAAACTTTCCGCCGCCATTGTCGCAACCCCTATTACCAGCCTGTTCAACCTCTCTTTCATATCGTCTGAGATCCCCAAGGATTGAAAGCTGCCGCAGTCATCCCCCTCTTCAAAGGGGAGACACCCTGGACCCAAACTGTTACAGACCTATATCCATCCTGCCCTGCCTATCTAAGGTCTTCGAAAGCCAAGTCAACAAACAGGTCACTGACCATCTCGAATCCCACCATACCTTCTCCGCTGTGCAATCTGGTTTCCGAGCCGGTCACAGGTGCACCTCAGCAACACTCAAGGTACTAAACGATATCATAACCGCCATCGATAAAAGACAGTACTGTGCAGCCGTCTTCATTGACCTTGCCAAGGCTTTCGACTCTGTCAATCACCATATTCTTATCGGCAGACTCAGTAGCCTCGGTTTTCGGATGACTGCCTTGCCTGGTTCACCAATTACTTTGCAGACAGAGTTCAGTGTGTCAAATCGGAGGGCATGCTGTCCGGTCCTCTGGCAGTCTCTATGGGGGTGCCACAGGGTTCAATTCTCGGACCGACTCTTTTCTCTGTATATATCAATGATGTTGCTATTGCTGCGGGCGATTCCCTGATCCACCTCTACGCAGACGACACCATTCTATATACTTTCGGCCCGTCATTGGACACTGTGCTATCTAACCTCCAAACAAGCTTCAATGCCATACAACACTCCTTCCGTGGCCTCCAACTGCTCTTAAACGCTAGTAAAACCAAATGCATGCTTTTCAACCGATCGCTGCCTGCACCCGCATGCCCGACTAGCATCACCACCCTGGATGGTTCCGACCTTGAATATGTGGACATCTATAAGTACCTAGGTGTCTGGCTAGACTGCAAACTCTCCTTCCAGACTCATATCAAACATCTCCAATCGAAAATCAAATCAAGAGTCGGCTTTCTATTCCGCAACAAAGCCTCCTTCACTCACGCCGCCAAGCTTACCCTAGTAAAACTGACTATCCTTCCGATCCTCGACTTCGGCGATGTCATCTACAAAATGGCTTCCAACACCCTACTCAGCAAACTGGATGCAGTCTATCACAGTGCCATCCGTTTTGTCACTAAAGCACCTTATACCACCCACCACTGCGACCTGTATGCTCTGGTCGGCTGGCCCTCGTTACATATTCGTCGCCAGACCCACTGGCTCCAGGTCATCTACAAGTCCATGCTAGGTAAAGCTCCGCCTTATCTCAGTTCACTGGTCACGATGGCAACACCCATCCGTAGCACGCGCTCCAGCAGGTGTATCTCACTGATCATCCCTAAAGCCAACACCTCATTTGGCTGCCTTTCGTTCCAGTACTCTGCTGCCTGTGACTGGAACGAATTGCAAAAATCGCTGAAGTTGGAGACTTTTATCTCCCTCACCAACTTCAAACATCAGCTATCTGAGCAGCTAACCGATCGCTGCTGCTGTACATAGTCTATTGGTAAATAGCCCACCCATTTTCACCTACCTCATCCCCATACTGTTTTTATTTATTTACTTGCTCTTTTGCACACCAATATCTCTACCTGTACATGACCATCTGATCATTTATCACTCCAGTGTTAATCTGCAAAATTGTAATTATTCGCCTACCTCCTCATGCCTTTTGCACACGTTGTATATAGACTCCCCCCTTTGTTTTCTACTGTGTTATTGACTTGTTAATTGTTTATTCCATGTGTAACTCTGTGTTGTCTGCTCACACTGCTATGCTTTATCTTGGCCAGGTCGCAGTTGCAAATGAGAACTTGTTCTCAACTGGCCTACCTGGTTAAATAAAGGTGAAATAAAAAAAAAATAAAAAAAATGCCTAGTCACTTTACCCAGCCTTCATGTACAATTCTACCTCAAATACCTTATTATTATCTATCCTGATGCCTAGTCACTTTACCCAGCCTTCATGTACAATTCTACCTCAAATACCTTATTATTATCTATCCTGATGCCTAGTCACTTTAACCAGCCTTCATGTACAATTCTACATCAAATACATTATTATTATCTATCCTGATGCCTAGTCACTTTACCCAGCCTTCATGTACAATTCTACCTCAAATACCTTATTACTTTCTATCCTGATGCCTAGTCACTTTACCCAGCCTTCATGTACAATTCTACCTCAAATACCTTATTACTTTCTATCCTGATGCCTAGTCACTTTACCCAGCCTTCATGTACAATTCTACCTCAAATACATTATTATTATCTATCCTGATGCCTAGTCACTTTACCCAGCCTTCATGTACAATTCTACCTCAAATACCTTATTATTATCTATCCTGATGCCTAGTCACTTTACCCAGCCTTCATGTACAATTCTACCTCAAATACCTTATTATTATCTATCCTGATGCCTAGTCACTTTACCCAGCCTTCATGTACAATTCTACCTCAAATACATTATTATTATCTATCCTGATGCCTAGTCACTTTACCCAGCCTTCATGTACAATTCTACCTCAAATACATTGTTATTATCTATCCTGATGCCTAGTCACTTTACCCAGCCTTCATGTACAATTCTACCTCAAATACATTATTATTATCTATCCTGATGCCTAGTCACTTTACCCAGCCTTCATGTACAATTCTACCTCAAATACATTATTATTATCTATCCTGATGCCTAGTAACTTTACCCAGCCTTCATGTACAATTCTACCTCAAATACCTTATTATTATCTATCCTGATGCCTAGTCACTTTACCCAGCCTTCATGTACAATTCTACCTCAAATACATTGTTATTATCTATCCTGATGCCTAGTCACTTTACCCAGCCTTCATGTACAATTCTACCTCAAATACATTATTACTATCTATCCTGATGCCTAGTCACTTTACCCAGCCTTCATGTACAATTCTAACTCAAATACATTATTATTATCTATCCTGATGCCTAGTCACTTTAACCAGCCTTCATGTACAATTCTACATCAAATACATTATTATTATCTATCCTGATGCCTAGTCACTTTACCCAGCCTTCATGTACAATTCTACCTCAAATACATTATTATTATCTATCCTGATGCCTAGTCACTTTACCCAGCCTTCATGTACAATTCTACCTCAAATACATTATTATTATCTATCCTGATGCCTAGTCACTTTACCCAGCCTTCATGTACAATTCTACCTCAAATTACATTATTATTATCTATCCTGATGCCTAGTCACTTTACCCAGCCTTCATGTACAATTCTACCTCAAATACATTATTATTATCTATCCTGATGCCTAGTAACTTTACCCAGCCTTCATGTACAATTCTACCTCAAATACATTATTATTATCTATCCTGATGCCTAGTCACTTTACCCAGCCTTCATGTACAATTCTACCTCAAATACATTATTATTATCTATCCTGATGCCTAGTCACTTTACCCAGCCTTCATGTACAATTCTACCTCAAATACATTATTACTATCTATCCTGATGTCTAGTCACTTTACCCAGCCTTCATGTACAATTCTACCTCAAATACATTATTATTATTATCTATCCTGATGCCTAGTCACTTTACCCAGCCTTCATGTACAATTCTACCTCAAATACCTTATTATTATCTATCCTGATGCCTAGTCACTTTACCCAGCCTTCATGTACAATTCTACCTCAAATACCTTATTATTATCTATCCTGATGTCTAGTCACTTTACCCAGCCTTCATGTACAATTCTACCTCAAATACATTATTATTATCAATCCTGATGCCTAGTCACTTTACCCAGCCTTCATGTACAATTCTACCTCAAATACATTATTATTATCTATCCTGATGCCTAGTCCTGATGCCTTATTATTATCTATCCTGATGCCTAGTCACTTTACCAGCCTTCATGTACAATTCTACCTCAAATACATTCTTATTATCTATCCTGATGCCTAGTCACTTTACCCAGCCTTCATGTACAATTCTACCTCAAATACATTATTACTATCTATCCTGATGTCTAGTCACTTTACCCAGCCTTCATGTACAATTCTACCTCAAATACATTATTATTATCTATCCTGATGCCTAGTCACTTTACCCAGCCTTCATGTACAATTCTACCTCAAATACATTATTATTATCTATCCTGATGCCTAGTCACTTTACCCAGCCTTCATGTACAATTCTACCTCAAATACATTATTATTATCTTTCCTGATGCCTAGTCACTTTATCCAGCCTTCATGTACAATTCCACCTCAAATACATTATTATTATCTATCCTGATGCCTAGTCACTTTACCCAGCCTTCATGTACAATTCTACCTCAAATACATTATTATTATCTATCCTGATGTCTAGTCACTTTACCCAGCCTTCATGTACAATTCTACCTCAAATACCTTATTATTATCTATCCTGATGCCTAGTCACTTTACCCAGCCTTCATGTACAATTCTACCTCAAATACCTTATTATTATCTATCCTGATGCCTAGTCACTTTACCCAGCCTTCATGTACAATTCTACCTCAAATACATTATTATTATCTATCCTGATGCCTAGTCACTTTACCCAGCCTTCATGTACAATTCTACCTCAAATACCTTATTACTTTCTATCCTGATGCCTAGTCACTTTACCCAGCCTTCATGTACAATTCTACCTCAAATACCTTATTATTATCTATCCTGATGCCTAGTCACTTTACCCAGCCTTCATGTACAATTCTACCTCAAATACATTATTATTATCTATCCTGATGCCTAGTCACTTTACCCAGCCTTCATGTACAATTCTACCTCAAATACCTTATTATTATCTATCCTGATGCCTAGTCACTTTACCCAGCCTTCATGTACAATTCTACCTCAAATACCTTATTATTATCTATCCTGATGCCTAGTCACTTTACCCAGCCTTCATGTACAATTCTACCTCAAATACATTATTATTATCTATCCTGATGCCTAGTCACTTTACCCAGCCTTCATGTACAATTCTACCTCAAATACATTGTTATTATCTATCCTGATGCCTAGTCACTTTAACCAGCCTTCTTGTACAATTCTACCTCAAATTACATTATTATTATCTATCCTGATGCCTAGTCACTTTACCCAGCCTTCATGTACAATTCTACCTCAAATACATTATTATTATCTATCCTGATGCCTAGTAACTTTACCCAGCCTTCATGTACAATTCTACCTCAAATACCTTATTATTATCTATCCTGATGCCTAGTCACTTTACCCAGCCTTCATGTACAATTCTACCTCAAATACATTGTTATTATCTATCCTGATGCCTAGTCACTTTACCCAGCCTTCATGTACAATTCTACCTCAATACATTATTACTATCTATCCTGATGTCTAGTCACTTTACCCAGCCTTCATGTACAATTCTACCTCAAATACATTATTATTATTATCTATCCTGATGCCTAGTCACTTTACCCAGCCTTCATGTACAATTCTACCTCAAACACCTTATTATTATCTATCCTGATGCCTAGTCACTTTACCCAGCCTTCATGTACAATTCTACCTCAAATACCTTATTATTATCTATCCTGATGTCTAGTCACTTTACCCAGCCTTCATGTACAATTCTAACTCAAATACATTATTATTATCTATCCTGATGCCTAGTCACTTTAACCAGCCTTCATGTACAATTCTACCTCAAATACATTATTATTATCTATCCTGATGCCTAGTCACTTTACCCAGCCTTCATGTACAATTCTACCTCAAATACCTTATTATTATCTATCCTGATGCCTAGTCACTTTACCCAGCCTTCATGTACAATTCTACCTCAAATACATTATTATTATCTATCCTGATGCCTAGTCACTTTACCCAGCCTTCATGTACAATTCTACCTCAAATACATTATTATTATCTATCCTGATGCCTAGTCACTTTACCCAGTCTTCTTGTACAATTCTACCTCAAATTACATTATTATTATCTATCCTGATGCCTAGTCACTTTACCCAGCCTTCATGTACAATTCTACCTCAAATACATTATTATTATCTATCCTGATGCCTAGTAACTTTACCCAGCCTTCATGTACAATTCTACCTCAAATACATTATTATCTATCCTGATGCCTAGTCACTTTACCCAGCCTTCATGTACAATTCTACCTCAAATACATTGTTATTATCTATCCTGATGCCTAGTCACTTTACCCAGCCTTCATGTACAATTCTACCTCAAATACATTATTACTATCTATCCTGATGTCTAGTCACTTTACCTAGCCTTCATGTACAATTCTACCTCAAATACATTATTATTATTATCTATCCTGATGCCTAGTCACTTTACCCAGCCTTCATGTACAATTCTACCTCAAACACCTTATTATTATCTATCCTGATGCCTAGTCACTTTACCCAGCCTTCATGTACAATTCTACCTCAAATACCTTATTATTATCTATCCTGATGTCTAGTCACTTTACCCAGCCTTCATGTACAATTCTACCTCAAATACATTATTATTATCAATCCTGATGCCTAGTCACTTTACCCAGCCTTCATGTACAATTCTACCTCAAATACATTATTATTATCTTTCCTGATGCCTAGTCACTTTATCCAGCCTTCATGTACAATTCTACCTCAAATACATTCTTATTATCTATCCTGATGCCTAGTCACTTTACCCAGCCTTCATGTACAATTCTACCTCAATACATTATTACTATCTATCCTGATGTCTAGTCACTTTACCCAGCCTTCATGTACAATTCTACCTCAAATACATTATTATTATCTATCCTGATGCCTAGTCACTTTACCCAGCCTTCATGTACAATTCTACCTCAAATACATTATTATTATCTATCCTGATGCCTAGTCACTTTACCCAGCCTTCATGTACAATTCTACCTCAAATACATTATTATTATCTTTCCTGATGCCTAGTCACTTTATCCAGCCTTCATGTACAATTCCACCTCAAATACATTATTATTATCTATCCTGATGCCTCGTCACTTTACCCAGCCTTCATGTACAATTCTACCTCAAATACATTATTATCTATCCTGATCCTGATGCCTAGTCACTTTACCCAGCCTTCATGTACAATTCTACCTCAAATACCTTATTATTATCTATCCTGATGCCTAGTCACTTTACCCAGCCTTCATGTACAATTCTACCTCAAATACATTATTATTATCTATCCTGATGCCTAGTCACTTTACCCAGCCTTCATGTACAATTCTACCTCAAATACCTTATTATTATCTATCCTGATGCCTAGTCACTTTACCCAGCCTTCATGTACAATTCTACCTCAAATACATTCTTATTATCTATCCTGATGCCTAGTCACTTTACCCAGCCTTCATGTACAATTCTACCTCAATACATTATTACTATCTATCCTGATGTCTAGTCACTTTACCCAGCCTTCATGTACAATTCTACCTCAAATACATTATTATTATCAATCCTGATGCCTAGTCACTTTACCCAGCCTTCATGTACAATTCTACCTCAAATACATTTTATTATCTATCCTGATGCCTAGTCACTTTACCCAGCCTTCATGTACAATTCTACCTCAAATACATTATTATTATCTATCCTGATGCCTAGTCACTTTACCCAGCCTTCATGTACAATTCTACCTCAAATACATTATTATTATCTATCCTGATGCCTAGTCACTTTATCCAGCCTTCATGTACAATTCTACCTCAAATACATTATTATTATCTATCCTGATGCCTCGTCACTTTACCCAGCCTTCATGTACAATTCTACCTCAAATACATTATTATTATCTATCCTGATGCCTAGTCACTTTACCCAGCCTTCATGTACAATTCTACCTCAAATACATTATTATTATCTATCCTGATGCCTAGTCACTTTACCCAGCCTTCATGTACAATTCTACCTCAAATACATTATTATTATCTATCCTGATGCCTAGTCACTTTACCCAGCCTTCATGTACAATTCTACCTCAAATACATTATTATTATCTATCCTGATGCCTAGTCACTTTACCCAGCCTTCATGTACAATTCTACCTCAAATACATTATTATTATCTATCCTGATGCCTAGTCACTTTACCCAGCCTTCATGTACAATTCTACCTCAAATACATTATTATTATCAATCCTGATGCCTAGTCACTTTACCCAGCCTTCATGTACAATTCTACCTCAAATACCTTATTATTATCAATCCTGATGCCTAGTCACTTTACCCAGCCTTCATGTACAATTCTACCTCAAATACCTTATTATTATCTATCCTGATGCCTAGTCACTTTACCCAGCCTTCATGTACAATTCTACCTCAAATACCTTATTATTATCTATCCTGATGCCTAGTCACTTTAACCAGCCTTCATGTACAATTCTACATCAAATACATTATTATTATCTATCCTGATGCCTAGTCACTTTACCCAGCCTTCATGTACAATTCTACCTCAAATACCTTATTATTATCTATCCTGATGCCTAGTCACTTTACCCAGCCTTCATGTACAATTCTACCTCAAATACATTATTATTATCTATCCTGATGCCTAGTCACTTTACCCAGCCTTCATGTACAATTCTACCTCAAATACCTTATTATTATCTATCCTGATGCCTAGTCACTTTAACCAGCCTTCATGTACAATTCTACATCAAATACATTATTATTATCTATCCTGATGCCTAGTCACTTTACCCAGCCTTCATGTACAATTCTACCTCAAATACCTTATTATTATCTATCCTGATGCCTAGTCACTTTACCCAGCCTTCATGTACAATTCTACCTCAAATACATTATTATCTATCCTGATGTCTAGTCACTTTACCCAGCCTTCATGTACAATTCTACCTCAAATACATTATTATTATCTATCCTGATGCCTAGTCACTTTACCCAGCCTTCATGTACAATTCTACCTCAAATACATTATTATTATCAATCCTGATGCCTAGTCACTTTATCCAGCCTTCATGTACAATTCCACCTCAAATACATTATTATTATCTATCCTGATGCCTCATCACTTTACCCAGCCTTCATGTACAATTCTACCTCAAATACATTATTATTATCTATCCTGATGCCTAGTCACTTTACCCAGCCTTCATGTACAATTCTACCTCAAATACATTATTATTATCTATCCTGATGCCTAGTCACTTTACCCAGCCTTCATGTACAATTCTACCTCAAATACCTTATTATTATTATCTATCCTGATGCCTAGTCACTTTACCCAGCCTTCATGTACAATTCTACCTCAAATACCTTATTATTATCTATCCTGATGCCTAGTCACTTTACCCAGCCTTCATGTACAATTCTACCTCAAATACCTTATTATTATCTATCCTGATGCCTCGTCACTTTACCCAGCCTTCATGTACAATTCTACCTCAAATACCTTATTATTATCTATCCTGATGCCTAGTCACTTTACCCAGCCTTCATGTACAATTCTACCTCAAATACCTTATTATTATTATCTATCCTGATGTCTAGTCACTTTACCCAGCCTTCATGTACAATTCTACCTCAAATACCTTATTATTATTATCAATCCTGATGCCTAGTCACTTTACCCAGCCTTCATGTACAATTTTACCTCAAATACCTTATTATTATCTATCCTGATGCCTCGTCACTTTACCCAGCCTTCATGTACAATTCTACCTCAATACATTATTATTATCTATCCTGATGCCTAGTCACTTTACCCAGCCTTCATGTACAATTCTACCTCAATACATTATTATTATCTATCCTGATGCCTAGTCACTTTACCCAGCCTTCATGTACAATTCTACCTCAAATACCTTATTATTATTATCTATCCTGATGTCTAGTCACTTTACCCAGCCTTCATGTACAATTCTACCTCAAATACCTTATTATTATCTATCCTGATGCCTAGTCACTTTACCCAGCCTTCATGTACAATTCTACCTCAAATACCTTATTATTATCTATCCTGATGCCTAGTCACTTTACCCAGCCTTCATGTACAATTCTACCTCAAATACCTTATTATTATCTATCCTGATGCCTCGTCACTTTACCCAGCCTTCATGTACAATTCTACCTCAAATACCTTATTATTATCTATCCTGATGCCTAGTCACTTTACCCAGCCTTCATGTACAATTCTACCTCAAATACCTTATTATTATTATCTATCCTGATGTCTAGTCACTTTACCCAGCCTTCATGTACAATTCTACCTCAATACCTTATTATTATCTATCCTGATGCCTAGTCACTTTACCCAGCCTTCATGTACAATTCTACCTCAAATACCTTATTATTTTTAAACTCTGCATCGTTGTGAAGGGCTTGTAAGCAAATAACTCATGGGAAAGTCTAAACCAGTTGTATTCGACGTATGTGACAAATAACATTTGATTTGATATGACTCATACACACAAACATACGCATACACACACACATGCATGCGCACACGCACGCACACACACAGACTTTGTTCCAGTTGGATCCCCTCAGCTGGTTCTTGGACTCTGATTAGGCTCAGATTAGGTTTACATTTCACACCCACTGGAGGAAGAAGAGTACAATCTTATCACCCTGTAACTTCACCCACCCTACTGTAGGATCAGCTGACCCCAAAAAGAGGGGTTCCACTTCACAGCTCAAAGCTCTTCATTCAACTTAACTAATTTCATCTGGCGCAACTCCATGAGCCAGGGGATTTCCTTCATTGAACAGAAAAAATAATTGTATTTTCCCCCACTTGTGAGGTAAATGAGAACATTAGACAATATGTCCACTTCAGTGTGATAATTCATGCCAAATAAAACCAGTAATACACACATAAAAAAATATCAAACTCCAACAAATATCATACATCATTATTCTATTGGCATCATCTTAATTCAATAAAACATACAGTATGTGAACAAGCCAAATGATTACCCACATGCAATGAGCCCCACCCAGAGTGATAGTTCCCACAACCCCAAGGTACACAGCCTCATGCTGTGGGAGACTGTGTGGGACTCTGCCTGTTCCAAGTGGTCAGTAGCAGAGGACACCTCGCACCCCCACTGGCACAACCCACCCCATTCCGAAGGACCAGAACCCTCAGGGTGGGCGTTGCATGGCACAGGCTTGGTGCGATCCCGCCCCTGGTCCACGGGAAGCTCCACCCCCTCCAGTGTTCAGATCGACTGCTCACACAGTGACAGATGGGGAGGAGGACAGGTGAACAAACACACACGGTTTGGCTCAAAAATCAGTAACAACCCTCTATTTCCCTATCCCCCTCTCTCTCTGTGATAACTCCATCTCGACATACACGGGCCATCCTACACATGGTGGTGTGTATCAAAGTGGCATTACTGTCGTCTCCCACTAAGCCTAACATAAGCTGCTGCAGCAGGCCGGCCGTGCTTATAGGCACCATAAATCACCGCTCCTGAAGGGACCAGATGCCGCGGGTATCGGGGAGTACTACCACGATTTATCCCTAATTAAAATTCACCTTAGCATGCCTCTGCCACTAATCAAATGATTATTTCCCTCTGATTCTATATTGTGTTTGTTGGAAGGGACTCCTTCCACCCCAGGCCCCAGCCTCCCCCTAACCCTCACCTGGTGTGTGGAGTCATCCCACATGATTACCTGAACACATCACCACAGCAGGAGGCCAGGCCATCTTTATGGAAACATCTAACCACTTACAGTAAACTGTTTGGATCATTTTCCTACCCTCTTTCCCATACATCCCATTACATGTACATCTGAGGGCTCTCTGTTTAACATCTTTAGAGAATGTTTAGTCTTTCAATCTGCTCATCAACCATTTTTTGTATTTCAGATGTCATTCTCTCTTGTCAAGTTGACTCAACCACAGTTTGTTTACAGAAGGATCAGGTCCACCTGCTTCAATGTTGTGACATGGGGCTGATTTGTAATCGGATTACAGATTGTACGTCTTTAGTAAAGGTAACTGACACACATAAGCTTTTGTCTTGAACACTGGGAACAATGTGTCTGAGTGAGAGATGCAGTACATCCACAGGTTAACTATCATGGGGATTGCCAATGTTTTCTATGAGAGGGAGATTAAAACAAAAACAGGCCATTAAAGGATACTAAAGGTGTTATGGAAGCCCTGGGGCTTGACTTGTGAGAATGCTGCCTTTAATAACTTGGCATGGTCTGGTTGTGACAGACATGACATTCAGGCTCTCATTGTGATCAGCCCATTAGCTGTGCCAATCAGCATTTCAGGGAGCGCAGAGCTACAGCACTAAAGGGAGGAGCAGAACATTCTTCAAGAGTTTTCCCAGGTGAGCCCCAGACAAGGCCGATGTGAGTCTCAACTAGGGCTGTTGAGGCGACCGTATTACCGCAACACCGGCGGTCACAAGTCATGAAGGCAGTCAAATTCCACGTGACCGTTTAGTCACAGTAATTAGCCTTCTCCAAGCTCATCAGCTCTGCTGATGGTCATTAGTAGCGTACCAAACTCCCTGGTACTCACCATCTATTGTCCCTCTAATCACTCTGACATCAATGGAAATGTATTTAAAAATCTAATCAAACACTTCATGAGAGCTCATTTTGCGCAACATTTCAATAGACTACCATTGTGCCAGAAAACAGAGTGATGGCCTCTACTAAAAAGAGGAGGATAGGCTTTCTATAGGTTAGGCCTACTGTATTTATTTCTCAACTTTCCTAATATTAAGCACATTGCTTATATTTACAACAGGAGTAGAGCCTAACTGGCTGGAATGAAAACAAACCATGAGGAAAAGTGTCCTCCATTTGCTATTTAGGTGCATAGATGCCCCTGTTTCGATACAGGTGCATGATAACGGTCCATTCTAAATCAAAACAAATTTCACACATGTATTATTTAGTATACGTAAAGACAAGATTAACTCAGGAATAGTCTGATGGGTGACAATATTAGCCTATCACTTGTGAATTATATAATATCATAATGCCCAGCATAAGAAACAATGCCTTTTTTTGCAACTTTTTTGAATCATAGTCGTTCATCTCCGTCATTGTAAGTAATAATTTGTTCTTAACTGATATGTCTAGTTAAATAAAGGTTAAATAAAAATCTTCTTAAAATGAAGCACATTAATCCGCTTTATAAGGTGTGTAGAGCCTAACTGGCATAAATAAGCAGTGCATGAGTTTCAAATTGGGAAGATCATTTTCACCATAAACATTCACCTTATAATAAAAGTATTACATACATGATTGTATTTTCGGTCACTTTTGCTAATGTTGTTTTTTGCTAATGGAACATTCGTGGGGATAGTAGATTGACATAGGCTGGTGCTTTTGCTGTTCGTTAGGCCTACACATTGTCTTGGCTGACAAAAAGTAAATGTGGACAGTTCTTTCAATATCTTCAACCTACACCTTGTAATTGGGTAAGGAAGTGCGCAGTTGCGTCTCCGATAGAGGTCAACCGATTATGATTTTTCAACGCCGATACCGATACCGATTATTGGAGGACCAAAAAAATCCGATGCCGATTAATCGGACGATTTTATTTATTTGTCATAATGACAATTACAACAATACTGAATTAATACTTATTTTAACTTAATATAATACATCAATAAAATCAATTTAGCCACAAATAAATAATGAAACAAGTTCAATTTGGTTTAAATAATGCAAAAACAAAGTGTTGGAGAAGGAAGTAAAAGTGCAATATGTGCCATGTAAGTTCCATGCTCAGAACATGAGAACATATGAAAGCTGGTGGTTCCTTTTAACATGAGTCTTCAATATTCCCAGGTAAGAAGTTTTAGGTTGTAGATATTATAGGAATTATAGGACTATTTCTCTCTATACCATTTGTATTTCATATACCTTTGACTATTGGATGTTCTTATAGGCACTTTAGTATTCCAAGTGTAACAGTATAGATTCCGTCCCTCTCCTCGCCCCTACATGGGCTCGAACCACATTGTCATGTCTTTACTATCATTAAATTAAGACTTTTAGTTTTTATCAAAGATTCTCTGTAATTAGTATTACGCGATTAAACTGATTAATCAATTAACTGTAATTAACTAGGAAGTCGGGGCACCAAGGAAAGTATTCAGATTACAAAGTTATAATTTTCCTAATATAACTTTTCAGATATTTTATATCTGATCAATTAGTCTTCGAATTAAATAATTATTTATTTTACCTCACGTTAGTCTCATTCCAAACGTCGTAAATTGTTGGTTATCTGCACGTAGCCAGTCTTCACTATGAGTCATCCATGCATCAATTGTCTTAAATCATTTATTAATTTACTAACTAAGCAATCACAGAAGTGCACACACAAACAAAGTAAATATGGTTACAAGAAATGATAGGAGAGTGTGCCCTAGTGGGCTAAACCGGCATGGCGGCTTGTTAGACAAAAGGGAAGTGGGGGTCGACTGTGATAAGACAACACACAGTTGATAATTATAACAATTGAAATGCTAATCTTTTGCATATGAACGCTCACTCATTCGGGAACAATTGCAATCAATATATATATTTACGCTCAGTGTGTCGTCGAGATCTCTGCTGAAAAGTTTGTTTCTTTTGTAGAATTGTCCGTCTCTCTCTCTCTCGTTGTTAGAATGGATAGTTCAGAGTGACATTCATTCATGTCGTTATGGATAGATGTTTCGGCGGTTGTCATTCTTCACGTTCAATGATACCGACTTCCTAGCTGCAGACTAGTAATTAATATCAAAGACTTGTTCTTATTCTGTCTGTATCGATAGTCTAAGAGTTTAACCGCGTGGGATGGTTAAAAGATTCAGCAGTCTGGTCTAAAACCTTGGCCCTCTCGTTATCGAGGTAAGCTGGTGTGTAACCTTTGTCCTCGCGTAATGGAGAGATACACGGTCTGTTGAGAAATTGTCAAAGTTGGGGTTTTATTCGGGAGTTGCAGAAAAGGGCCTGTCTCAGGATGCCCGACCCGAACTGGGCTCACGGCGGTCCTCTGATTTAGTTAAACTCAAAAGGGAATTGGAGTTTCCTTCATTAAACAGTCCAAAATTTCATTACACAATTTTACAAACAGTATCATCCTCACTCATTCATCTTATACAACAATTAGATGTAAACCTCATATCTGAGGCTATTATATAAACAGCGTTATGGTAATGTGGCCACACCGTCTCCCATGAGCTTCCCCAAGTTGTAACAAACGAACCAGTTCGTAGCTGGATTCTTCACCGATCTTTGATACCTTCTCTGGAACATAAATTTTGTTCGGACCTCAAGTTCTGTGAGGTGGAAGAAATTCCTTTGTTCTCTATGAAAATTAACTCTGTCTCTATACTGTGGCCATGTGGAGATCATCTCCTCCAGGAAGTTACGACCTCTCTGACCACAGCAGCCTAGTTGTAGGAGGCAGGGAGAGAGGGATGGGGCTTGCTGTGCCCAAAGAGGGCAACGTCATGACAACATCGACAACAGCCAACCCCGAAGCAGCGTTACCCATGCAGAGCAAGGTGAATAACTACTCCAAGTCTCAGAAGGACTGACGATTGAAACGCTATTAGCGCGCACCCCGCTAACTAGCTAGCCATTTCACATCGGTTACACCAGCCTAATCTTGGGAGTTAATGGGCTTGAAGTCATAAACAGCGCAATGCTTGAAGCACAGCAAAGAGCTGCTGGCAAAACACACGAAAGTGCTGTTTGAATGAATGCTTAAGAGCCTGCTGGTGCCTACCATCGCTCAGTCAGACTGCTCTATCAAATCATAGACTTAATTATAATAACACACAGAAATACGAGCCTTAGGTCATTAATATATCGTTCCATATTTTATCTAACGGGTGGCATCCATAAGTCTAAATATTCCTGTTACATTGCACAACCTTCAATGTTATGTCATAATAATGTAAAATTCTGGCAAATTAGGCGGCCCAAACTGTTGCATATACCCTTACTCTGCGTGCAATGAACGCAAGAGAAGTGACACAATTTCACCTGGTTAATATTGCCTGCTAACCTGGATTTATTTTAGCTAAATGTGCAGGTTTAAAAATATATATATGTATTGATTTTAAGAAAGGCATTGATGTTTATGGTTAGGTACACATTGGAGCAACGACAGTCCTTTTTCGCGAATACGCACCGCATTGATTATATGCAACGCAGGACACGCTAGATAAACTAGTAATATCATCAACCATGTGTAGTTAACTAGTGATTATGATTGATTAATGGATTGTTTTTTATAAGATAAGTTAAAAGCTAGCAACTTACCTTGACTTACTACATTCACGTAACAGGCAGGCTCCTCGTGGAGTGCAATGAGAGGCAGGTGGTTAGAGCGTTGGACTAGTTAACTGTAAGGTTGCAAGATTGAATCCGCGAGCTGACAGGGTAAAAATCTGTCGTTCTGCCCCTGAACAAGGCAGGTAACCCACTGTTCCTAGGCCGTCATTGAAAATAAGAATGTGTTCTTAACTGACTTGCCTAGTTAAATAAATATTAAATAAAGGTGTAAAAAAATAAAAAATAAATTGGCCAAATGGGTGTCCAAAAATATTGATTTCCGATTGTTATGAAAACTTGAAATCGGCCATTCCAATTAATCGGTCGACCTCTAATCTCCGATGTGTCTGTCTTCCCTTGTAGCCTGTGAGAAAGACCTGATGAACTGATGGAGTGCGCAGCACTCAGGGAGAAGGGCACAATGGCCACTGGCAGAAAAAGGCATGGATGTTTTTAGGGTGCATTCCGGCCACACAAAGGGGATGCTGGCGTGAAATTCCAGGCATTATCAAGAAATTGTCAAATTGTGAATTAGTGACCGATGTAGTGGGTACAGCCTGCACAAAAAACAAAGCAGAACTCATGCCTTTCAGGTGACTTTTTTCAAATCATCATTAGAGTCGCATCATGCAGCCTTACAATGTATTAAAGTGGTGTGGGGGCTGTGCTTTGGCAAAGTGGGTGGGGTTATATCCTTCCTGCTTGGCCCTGTCCGGGGGTGTCCTCGGATGGGGCCACAGTGTCTCCTGACCCCTCCTGTCTCAGCCTCCAGTAATTATGCTGCAGTAGTTTGTGTCGGGGGGCTAGGGTCAGTTTGTTATATCTGGAGTACTTCTCCTGTCCTATTCGGTGTCCTGTGTGAATCTAAGTGTGCGTTCTCTAATTCTCTCCTTCTCTCTTTCTTTCTCTCTCTCGGAGGACCTGAGCCCTAGGACCATGCCCCAGGACTACCTGACATGATGACTCCTTGCTGTCCCCAGTCCACCTGGCCGTGCTGCTGCTCCAGTTTCAACTGTTCTGCCTTATTATTATTTGACCATGCTGGTCATTTATGAACATTTGAACATCTTGGCCATGTTCTGTTATAATCTCCACCCGGCACAGCCAGAAGAGGACTGGCCAGCCCACATATGCTCTCTCTAATTCTCTCTTTCTTTCTCTCTCTCGGAGGACCTGAGCCCTAGGACCATGCCCCAGGACTACCTGACATGATGACTCCTTGCTGTCCCCAGTCCATCTGACCGTGCTGCTGCTCCAGTTTCAACTGTTCTGCCTTATTATTATACGACCATGCTGGTAATTTATGAACATTTGAACATCTTGGCCATGTTCTGTTATAATCTCCACCCGGCACAGCCAGAAGAGGACTGGCCATCCCCCATAGCCTGGTTCCTCTCTAGGTTTCTTCCTAGGTTTTGGCCTTTCTAGGGAGTTTTTCCTAGCCACCGTGCTTCTACACCTGCATTGCTTGCTGTTTGGGGTTTTAGGCTGGGTTTCTGTACAGCACTTTGAGATATCAGCTGATGTACGAAGGGCTATATAAATAAATTTGATTTGATTTGATTTTGATCTGATTTGATTAAACATCTAAACATATAGCCCAATGTTTGTAGAACAACTAAAGTTACATGAATAACTCTAAATTAAGCATGTATAGGAATACCTATTTCTTAGTTAACTGCTCAACACAGAATTACCGCATGTGTGCACTCCCTCAAATTATTTGGAGAAAATATATTTTCTATTTTATTCAGCTTTGTTCAATTGTATTCTTCATACTATAAAATAAAGCCATGTAATTCTAAGCAAATCTTGTCTGCTAAATTAACGAGTCTAGCCCACAACCAATTGGCATAGCCAGATCAGGACCTAACATAAAGACAACTCAGAGTATGCTATTCAGTTCCTCTGAGATAGACCTGTCTAATAATGGGTTTATTGTGAAGGTATAGGCTATATTACATGGATTTATTAGACTTTTTAAAATGTAGATGTTCCAATGTGTGGAAGCAAGGAGATGCTAAATGTATTTATGTTAATTAACGGTCAATTACGTGAAACTGACTTGACAATCACCGGCTGACGAAATGTCGTGACCACCAAAGCCCTAGTCTCAGCCACACCTCAAACCCACTGTCTCTAACATGCCCACACACATGCACAAATACACAGACAGATACACACAGACAGATACAGATACAAACACAGATACACATACGGCCTAAATATCTAACTAAATACAGGTACATGATGATGCCATTTCAACTATCAAAGGCTCTAATTTCCAAAAATTCTACATGTATCATTACACCACCAGTCAATACTACTTTGATGGAATAAAAGCAACAATAAGTTTCAAGTGAAGAAGTTTCTTTGTAATTTAAGATATAAACAAATGTACAACAAACAAAGCATCTCATTTGTTATTTTGTGATGAGAGAAAAGGTCATGAACCTCAGAGTGTAGGAAAAGAAGTGTGTGGAACCATATTGCAATTACGCTCCACATGAGTGTCTGTCTCACCTCACCTTATTTTACTGTACACGCCATTTGATAAAAAAAGAAGCAGGGAACATTCTGGAGAACATTTGTTACACGAGGCAGGAGCCAGCCATGCTTCATTTAGCAGCACCCTGGCTCATCCTGAAGTACAGAAAATGACAGAGCAATTAAGCGTTGCCTGTGTGTGACGCGGGGAGTGTTACAGCGTTACCTGTCTCCCTGACTGCCGCCGTTCCAACGTCGAAATAAGTCAGCAATTAGAGCGATGTAAACACGTCGCTTTCGCCGACAAAACAGACGACGGCTGCCGCTCGCCAGTCACACCTCCCTGTGTCAATCACGGCTTGTCACAACACATCAGCTACATGGCCAAACAGTGGAAAACTCTCCCTGACAGCGCCACACCTCACACCTGTGGGAGCTGCTTCCCGTTACTGTGGACCCGCACTCAGCCCAGAGAAGATCCAATGCACTTTTCATTTGGCGTGAATTGAAGTTAAGGACAGCCTCAAGTTGGACTATTTTTATGAAATAAAACTATCTGATTTATTCATAATTTATATTCCATTCTCTTTTCTTTCTTACTTATGAAGCCCTTTAATTTCACAGAGTCAACATGGAACATAAATCAAAGACAAGGATCAAAATGTAGAGAATGTTAGATATTTTCCCCAGATACAGTACAAGAAATCAGAAGTAAATTTGACTTTTACAATATACATGTGACACCAGACCATAGGTCTAGCCTGGTTATTGTCTGTATTACACCTGCTGAGTTTGCTAGGACTCTCTCATCTTCCCAGTTCCTAACTAAGGTGTGCTAATTCTGGTCGTGCCCTCCACTCTTCCCGGCCTGGGCACACACACACCGAGCAGCTCGGATCTCTACAGACAGGGCCCATCTGCCACCTGCTCCACTCCCTGTCTCTCTGTCCCAGTGACAACTGTCGAGGAGCGCGCAAGATTGATTATCAGTCAAGACACATCGTGCTGCACCAGATTTCGCTGGGTTAAGCTTGCTGATCCAGCAAAGAGCCGGTGCAAAGCCTCAGCGTGTCGTGCCAATGGCGCAGGCATCATGGCGCTCGGAGAACAGCAGTGCGTGTCGCCATGAAACCCAGCCAAGGAAACACAGCTGCAGCACAGAAGTTCCGGGCTTCAACTTGGCGCTCGACAAAGGGTTCATAAATAAACTTAGCTGTGGATGGCACAGTTTTAGCATATCCGGTGCCAGGATAAAATGGCACATGAACTTTTGAAACCCCTCTTTGTAAAAATGAAACTCTGTAACTGGATGCATGGTCTTTACTTAGATGTTTTATTTAATTCTTTAGAAAGAACTTAAAATAGGACAATTTACACTAAAAGTTTTGTTAATATATGCTCTTCCAAGAAATACAAATACCATTCAGATTCAAATACAACCTGATGCTAACCCGACTGATGGCACAGTATTGTACTAAGTAGAATTTCCTGCCCAAAATCTTATAATCTCTTCAGCTCCCCCGTGGTTAATAGTGATTAATAGTAATAATAGGGTTAATAGTGACCAACCCTATTAATGAAGAGCTGTGGGTTTAGTTTGGGGATCCATACCTCAGATATCTCTCTGTGTGTCCAGGAAAGCATCTAAATCGATGGCCAGGTCCTTGGGTAGAGAAACCTCTGTACCGACTGACAGGAAGATCCTTCAGCCTGCAGAGTTTAGCTTCAGGTTAGATGTGACTTCCTGAAGCTGAAATACCAACAAGGAACAAGTATCATTAGGATTCAAGGGGGCTTTGTATAGATCAGGGGTGCCCGCAAGTGGTTCCAATCCAGCCCGAGGGTGGTTTGAATTCAAATAAACTCAAAATACTTTAAAGTGACTAAAACCGAAATCTAAACTCTGTTGAAATCATAATGGACCTACATTTATACAGTTTCTTGACTGTGTCCAGCACACAAAAAAAAATCACAAAAATTAAAGCTAGACAGTCAGAGAGCATCAAAAAATCTAAAAACAATGGATAGAGGAAACATAACCAATGTGGCCCTCCGGACCTCGTTGAAGACTGAATGCGGCCCCGGGGCAAAATGAGTTGGACACCCCTGGTATAAATACAAAATACATTTGTGAAAAAGGTAGAGAGGAACTTCACCGTGGTTATGTTAGAAGTTGTGACTTTAGCAGAGGTTTCTCTTGTCCCGTTCTTGTAGGCAATCACTCTGATTGCATGTGGAGCATAAAGACGGGAGGCTTCCCGGCAGATCAGATTCTTAATCAAGACATATGAAATAATATAGAGAAATAAAAAATATTCATACACACACCATGCCTATAAGTCATGTCAAAATGTACAATTATTCTAAAAAAGTATTTGAGTACATTAAGTTAATATTTAAAAGGATTTGTCCTTTAGTTTTGTAAAAGCTCATAGAATTTTGGAATTCATCTCCTCTTACAAATGGAATGGCATCAAACACCTGGAAACCATGGAAACCATGTATTTGATACCATTCCACCTTATTCCGCTCCAGCCATTACCACGAGCCTGTCCTCCCCAATTAAGGGGCCACCAACCTCCTGTGTTATAGATTAGGTGGAAACATACTATACTTCTAGATACCGAAGTCCAGAGACAGGGGCACTATGGACTCTTCTTCCCTGGGGTGGGGGTCTTGAACTTCTTCCCTGGTGTGGGTGTCTTGAACTTCTTCCCTGGTGTGGGTGTCTTGAACTTGACCACTCCTTTACCCTCTTTAAGGTCAAAGGTTGTCGGAGCATGGTGCTTTCTCCCACTCGTCCTCCAAGAGCTCCTGTTGCCAGCATATGGCAAGGAGGATTGTCTGTAGTCAGAAGGACACAGCAAGACAATAAAAGATTACACTTATCTCATACTGTACTTTACAAAAGCTATGATAAATCCTTTCAAATTAAAAATGATTATTTTAAAATGTGTGTGATTAAGGAACACTTATATGGTGAAAAGGGACACTTATAGTAACTTACAAGTAATGTGATTTTGCAATAGTAGATCATACCAGTCCTTCATATCTCTGAAAACATTTCCTTTGATGCAGCATCAAGACAGTGGGGATACCTACTGTAGCCCCCACTCTAGTCAGTTTTCCTGCTCTGAGGAACAATTTCCCCATGAGGCCAGAGATCCTATTGAAAAACAGAACAACAACTACAGGATGTGACCACTTACTCCAAGATAGGTATGTGGTTTGGGCCTGCGAGGCAGCACTCTGGTGGTGAGATCACCCCATGGATAATGACAGTTGGCAGGGATGGCGCCATTCCCCCTGGCTCCCAGCCAAATGACTGTCGGTCAAACTCCCCTCCTATGCCTCCCCTTCATTCTGCCGAGGGGACTATTGTGAGACATTTGCATTGGCTGGTAATTCTGTGTGGACACAGTGTGTCACGCTGTGACATAACTCTTTAATCCGTCATTACTCACGTGTTCCTTTCTCTCCATGCTCTGCTGAGCTACCTCTGTGCCGTCGCAGGTGTTACATGGACCTTTGCAACCTTTTTCTCCCTGGTCCTCTTTCACTCGCTGACAAGTAGGGGGTAAGCCATCTTGTGTTACATTTCACTGTAAAGGGAAAATCAAAGGGCCCCCCCATCCTGACGGAGACATCAGCCGAATAGCCTGGCAGCCAGCCAAGACCTCCACATTCTTCCCTCTCGTGGATGCCAGGGCATAGAGACTGGTTTCTCCTTTCTCTCTCTGGATCTTCTCTCCCTCCCTCCCTCTTTCTTTCTTTCTTTCTTTCTTTCTTTCTTTCTTTCTTTCTTTCTTTCTCTCCACTCCCCCCAGTGTCAGTAGAGTCCCTCCGCTCTGCTCAGTCTGGGTTTGGGGGCACGAATGTTGGTGAGAAACAATGGGAAAACTCGGGGACAAAGCTGCCCACTCTACTTGAATTACAAGTGGTTGGTGCTCCTTGTGAATAATAGGTTCTTCAATCGTCTATTCAAAGGGCATCATGGATCCTCACCTTAGGTGCAGGCTCTGCCATGCTGGGCAGAGACACACAGGCTGGTAAAACATCCACAAACAACCTTGAGTAGCAATCTCATCGTCATTACTGTACAAACAGCATGGGTCT
This sequence comes from Oncorhynchus tshawytscha, assembly GCF_018296145.1. Lineage (NCBI taxonomy): Eukaryota > Metazoa > Chordata > Actinopteri > Salmoniformes > Salmonidae > Oncorhynchus > Oncorhynchus tshawytscha. The sequence continues at coordinate 43,678,649 of NC_056447.1, read as the reverse complement.
CTCTGGACATGTTGACCTGGTTATGTTGTGCTAAATACAAAAATACCTCAACATTATAATGTATTTGGGGAGATTTGCCCATTTTTCTGATGAAAGACTAGCAAACATCACTGGAGTACATTATGTCAACCCAGTTCAGAGCACCAAAAAGTATGCTGGAACTAACATTACAGCATTAGGACAAACCCTACTGCAACTTGAGATGAAGTGCACAGGGATGTTTGGTAATTCCTAGGGGAATTAGGATTGGTACCTCCATTCTAAATAGAGTTACAAGCAATTCAATCTACAACATTACAAAAGTCTGCACTGGAAACTTGTCTCCACGTGTGAGGGTGTGAAAATGCTGCTCTTGTATGAGTGACATCAGAGCAGGTTACCTGGGCAGATAGAGGGGAGAAGAGGATGTTGACGGGCTTGTAGTTGTACTGGCTGTACTCCTTCACTAGCTCTTCCTCTAATGTGTATTGATTCATAGTCAATTCACCCGTACCTACATGTACAAATTACCTGGACTAACCTGTACCCCCCCCACATTGACTCGGTACCGGGACCCCCGTTTATAACCTCGTTATTGTTATTTATTGTGTTACATTTTATTCTTTTTTACTTTAGTTTATTTGGTACAGGTTAACTCTTTCTTGAACTGCACTGTTGGTTAAGGGCTTGTATGTAAACATTTCACGGTAAGGTCTACAGATGTTGTATTCGGCGCATGTGAGAACTAAAGTTTGATTTGATTTGATCTAGGAGAGGAGGGGGACATGCTGCTGCTCCTGCTGCACCCTGACTTTGACCACTGGTTGCCAAGGCCGCTGCCGCTACCACTGGCCTCCCTTCTCCCCTCAGCCATCACTGGCAGGAGATCATCATATCATCATTATTGCCTAAATCACTTGTATCATATTCTGTTAGCAGATGTTCTTTGACAGAGCCAGGGTTAGGGTTAGGCACGCAACCTGTAGACCTACCATCTGAAAAAAATGTAAGAATATATTATAATACAATCAATGTAATAAAATTGTGGCAACATATCTACAGTACAGGCCTTGGCTATATCAACCACATGTCATGTGTATGTAAGTGAACCATAAAACCACGTTTCCACAGTGGATATGCCAGTAGGTAAAAGTGACGCAGCATTACGTCATACTTCCAGTGTCAGTCCTCTATAATCTTTTGACAGGGCTTTGTCAAGGCCCGTCGAAAGAACTAGACCAAAGCGCAGCGTGGTGAGCGTACATTTTCCTTTTATTAGGATGATAAAAATTATCTCTAAGGTCAGGGCGTGACAGGCTTGGCAGTGATGTAATCAAATTTGTGAAAACGTGGTCTACGCATCACACCAATAGGGTTAACCCACCAATTTTAACGCCACTCAAATAATGTAGTGAGGATCGCGACCCTGACCCCTCCGAACAGTAAGGCACTATCCATTCTTCAACTACTCAGCCCCCTCACACGTCCAGGCCATGCATTCCGATGGGCTCACGGCTGCCATCCTACTTCTGACACCAATGTAGCGAACGGTGGGGCAGCGAACCGGTCCCGGGTCATTAGCGTAAAAAGCAAACACTCTATGTACCTCAGAGAGCGAGTATCGCTACAATTGTCACGGATTGCCCGGTACTGCTGCTCATTCCGTTCACGAGCTCCGGAGGTCTATGTCACCGGCTTTCTAGGCATCCCTAAACTGGATTCATTACCACCAACCCCAGATTGTCTTGTCTCATTACGCACACATGGTTCCCATTCCCCCTGATTAGTATGTGTCTATATGTGCCCTCTGTTCCCCATTGTCCTTGATGATTATTGTTCCATGTCCGTCCATGTCCATTCCATGTCCGTTGGTCTTGTGAAGACCTGTGTTCTGCTTGCGTGTTACTGTGTTTGTGTGCAATTGTTATTAAGGGTCTCGTCCCGTGTGTTGTTATTACGGGTCTCGTCCCGTGTGTTGTTATTACGGGTCTTGTCTCGTAAATTTCTTAGAGGTTGACACCTCACTCTTTGTTTTGGTTACAGCCCTTTTATGGAATACATACACAGGTGTACTGAGGCCCATTATCATCAACCATCACTCCTGTGTTTCAATGGCACATTGATAAACTTGGGTTAGCTAACACAACGTGCCATTGGAACACAGGAGTGATGGTTGCTGATAATGTGCCTCTGTACGCAGTTTCCAGCAACAATAGTCATTTACAACATGAACAATGTCTACACTGTATTTCTCATCAATTTGATGTTATTTTAATGGACAAAAAAAAATCTAAATGACCCCAAACTTTTGAATGGTAATGTATTTGCGTGTTTGTTTTGGGCTTCGTCCCCATCATGTTCATAACGTATGCTATTTTGGGTAGAGAAATAAAAATATATATTTTCGTGTTCCTGCGCTTGTCTCTGATCATTATACAACGTGACAAAATAATAAACGCATCTAATGGAGACAGTGGGAAAGGCCGAGCTGGCGACCATCGTAGGGACAGTCCAGCATCACGAGGACTGTCTCTCCAGACTCGGCAGCGCCACGGACAGGGTACTGGAAACCATCCTGCGGTTGGAGGAGAATGTGCAGTCCCTCAAGGGTCCAGCACCGGTTCTGGCACCAGCTCCCACACCCCCACATCTGAGCCGGACTGTGGAATACCCCTGTCCCTCCTGGAGCGCTTTGAAGGCACGCCAGCAAGATGCGAGGGATTCCTTCTGCAATGCAACCTATACCTCGCTCGCTACACTGAGGCTGTCTCCGAGAGAGACATGGTTGCCACCGTCATCCTGGCACTGACCGGACAGGCCCTGGATTGGGGTGCTGTGGTCTGGGAAACAGGCGGATCCAAGGTCGAGTCCTATGAGCGCTTCACCCTCCTTTTCCGCTCTGTGTTTGATCATCCTGTGGAGGGCCGAGAGGGAGGTGAGCGCCTACTCTGACTACACCAGGGATCTAGGACCGCCTCGGAATACGCCCTGGAGTTCCGAACCATTGTGGCCTCCACCAGATGGAATCAAATCAAAATCAAATCAAATCAAATCAAATCAAATTTTATTTGTCACATACACATGGTTAGCAGATGTTAATGCGAGTGTAGCGAAATGCTTGTGCTTCTAGTTCCGACAATGCAGTAATAATGAACAAGTAATCTAACTAACAATTCCAAAAAAACTACTGTCTTATACACAGTGTAAGGGGATAAAGAATATGTACATAAGGATATATGAATGAGTGATGGTACAGAGCAGCATAGGCAAGATACAGTAGATGATATCGAGTACAGTATATACATATGAGATGAGTATGTAAACCAAGTGGCATAGTTAAAGTGGCTAGTGATACATGTATTACATAAGGATGCAGTCGATGATATAGAGTACAGTATCTACGTATGCATATGAGATGAATAATGTAGGGTAAGTAACATTATATAAGGTAGCATTGTTTAAAGTGGCTAGTGATATATTTACATCATTTCCCATCAATTCCCATTATTAAAGTGGCTGGAGTAGAGTCAGTGTCATTGACAGTGTGTTGGCAGTAGCCACTCAATGTTAGTGGTGGCTGTTTAACAGTCTGATGGCCTTGAGATAGAAGCTGTTTTTCAGTCTCTCGGTCCCAGCTTTGATGTACCTGTACTGACCTCGCCTTCTGGATGACAGCGGGGTGAACAGGCAGTGGCTCGGGTGGTTGATGTCCTTGATGATCTTTATGGCCTTCCTGTAGCATCGGGTGGTGTAGGTGTCCTGGAGGGCAGGTAGTTTGCCCCCGGTGATGCGTTGTGCAGACCTCACTACCCTCTGGAGAGCCTTACGGTTGAGGGCGGTGCAGTTGCCATACCAGGCGGTGATACAGCCCGCCAGGATGCTCTCGATTGTGCATCTGTAGAAGTTTGTGAGTGCTTTTGGTGACAAGCCGAATTTCTTCAGCCTCCTGAGGTTGAAGAGGCGCTGCTGCGCCTTCCTCACGATGCTGTCTGTGTGAGTGGACCAATTCAGTTTGTCTGTGATGTGTATGCCGAGGAACTTAAAACTTGCTACCCTCTCCACTACTGTTCCATCGATGTGGATGGGGGTGTTCCCTCTGCTGTTTCCTGAAGTCCACAATCATCTCCTTAGTTTTGTTGACGTTGAGTGTGAGGTTATTTTCCTGACACCACACTCCGAGGGCCCTCACCTCCTCCCTGTAGGCCGTCTCGTCGTTGTTGGTAATCAAGCCTACCACTGTTGTGTCGTCCGCAAACTTGATGATTGAGTTGGAGGCGTGCATGGCCACGCAGTCGTGGGTGAACAGGGAGTACAGGAGAGGGCTCAGAACGCACCCTTGTGGGGCCCCAGTGTTGAGGATCAGCGGGGAGGAGATGTTGTTGCCTACCCTCACCACCTGGGGGCGGCCCGTCAGGAAGTCCAGAACCCAGTTGCACAGGGGGGGGTCGAGACCCAGGGTCTCGAGCTTGATGACGAGCTTGGAGGGTACTATGGTGTTGAATGCCGAGCTGTAGTCGATGAACAGCATTCTCACATAGGTATTCCTCTTGTCCAGATGGGTTAGGGCAGTGTGCAGTGTGGTTGAGATTGCATCGTCTGTGGACCTATTTGGGCGGTAAGCAAATTGGAGTGGGTCTAGGGTGTCAGGTAGGGTGGAGGTGATATGGTCCTTGACTAGTCTCTCAAAGCACTTCATGATGACGGATGTGAGTGCTACGGGCGGTAGTCGTTTAGCTCAGTTACCTTAGCTTTCTTGGGAACAGGAACAATGGTGGCCCTCTTGAAGCATGTGGGAACAGCAGACTGGTATAGGGATTGATTGAATATGTCCGTAAACACACCGGCCAGCTGGTCTGCGCATGCTCTGAGGGCGCGGCTGGGGATGCCGTCTGGGCCTGCAGCCTTGCGAGGGTTAACACGTTTAAATGTCTTACTCACTTCGGCTGCAGTGAAGGAGAGACCGCATGTTTTCGTTGCAGGCCGTGTCAGTGGCACTGTATTGTCCTCAAAGCGGGCAAAAAGTTATTTAGTCTGCCTGGGAGCAAGACATCCTGGTCCGTGACTGGGCTGGGTTTCTTCCTGTAGTCCGTGATTGACTGTAGACCCTGCCACATGCCTCTTGTGTCTGAGCCGTTGAATTGAGATTCTACTTTGTCTCTGTACTGGCGCTTAGCTTGTTTGATAGCCTTGCGGAGGGAATAGCTGCACTGTTTGTATTCAGCCATGTTACCAGACACCTTGCCCTGATTAAAAGCAGTGGTTCGTGCCTTCAGTTTCACACGAATGCTGCCATCAATCCAAGGTTTCTGGTTAGGGAATGTTTTAATCGTTGCTATGGGAACGACATCTTCAACGCACGTTCTAATGAACTCGCACACCGAATCAGCATATTCGTCAATGTTGTTGTCTGACGCAATACGAAACATCTCCCAGTCCACGTGATGGAAGCAGTCTTGGAGTGTGGAGTCAGCTTGGTCGGACCAGCATTGGACAGACCTCAGCGTGGGAGCCTCTTGTTTTAGTTTCTGTCTGTAGGCAGGGATCAACAAAATGGAGTCGTGGTCAGCTTTTCCGAAAGGGGGCGGGGCAGGGCCTTATATGCGTCGCGGAAGTTAGAGTAACAATGATCCAGGGTCTTTCCACCCCTGGTTGCGCAATCGATATGCTGATAAAATTTAGGGAGTCTTGTTTTCAGATTAGCCTTGTTAAAATCCCCAGCTACAATGAATGCAGCCTCCGGATAAATCGTTTCCAGTTTGCAGAGAGTTAAATAAAGTTCGTTCAGAGCCATCGATGTGTCTGCTTGGGGGGGATATATACGGCTGTGATTATAATCGAAGAGAATTCTCTTGGTAGATAATGCGGTCTACATTTGATTGTGAGGAATTCTAAATCAGGTGAACAGAAGGATTTGAGTTCCTGTATGTTTCTGTCATCACACCATGTCACGTTAGTCATAAGGCATACGCCCCCGCCCCTCTTCTTACCAGAAAGATGTTTGTTTCTGTCGGCGCGATGCGTGGAGAAACCCGCTGGCTGCACCGCTTCGGATAGCGTCTCTCCGGTTAGCCATGTTTCCGTGAAGCAGAGAACGTTGCAGTCTCTGATGTCCCTCTGGAATGCTACCCTTGCTCGGATTTCATCAACCTTGTTGTCAAGAGACTGGACATTGGCGAGAAGAATGCTAGGGAGTGGTGCACGATGTGCCCGTCTCCGGAGTCTGACCAGAAGACCGCTTCGTTTCCCTCTTTTTCTGAGTCGTTTTTTCGGGTCGCTGCATGTAATCCACTCCGTTACACTGGTTGTAAGGCAGAACACAGGATCCGCATCGCGAAAAACATATTCTTGGTCGTACTGATGGTGAGTTGACGCTGATCTTATATTCAGTAGTTCTTCTCGGCTGTATGTAATGAAACCTAAGATGACCTGGGGTACTAGTGTAAGAAATAACACGTAAAAAAAACAAAAAACTGCATAGTTTCCTAGGAACGCGAAGCGAGGCGGCCATCTCTGTCGGCGCCGGAAGTGTTGGAACGAGTCGTCTTTTGTCACCGTTTTCCGCAGCGAACTGCAGGACGAGATACAGATGGAGTTAGCCTGCTGTGATGACAACCTGTCACTCAACCAGCTCATCAGCATGACGATCCGGTTGGACAACCTCCTGCAGTCCCGACGAAGACCTTCGTGGAATCCGGAGCCCACGGCTACACCTGCTCCGTGGCCAGAGGCGATGGAGGTGGGCTCTGCATGATTGCCTGAGGCAGTGCGTAGGAAAAGGAGGAATCGGGGCCTCTGCTCCTATTGTGGAGAAAAGGGTGATTTCTCCCCGACCTGCCCTCTATCCACTAATAGACGAGGAGGTGACAAGCCAGGGAATTCCCCTGCTCCAACCCAGGGAGGATGCACGATTACCTCTCCTTTTCTGTGAACTCAACCAGTGTGTTTTCCATTAAATTCCCTGAATATCCTAGCCACTCACTCCCGTTAGCTCTGATTGATTCCGGAGGTGCTGGGAATCTTTTAGATAGCGCACTGGTCTCTGCATTACACATTCCTTTGGTTCCCCTACAGTCACCCATTCCGGTTCGAACCCTGGATAATATCCAATAGGGACAGGGCTAGTACATCACATCACTGCTCTTGTTTCTCTGCTGACCCATGACACTCATTTAGAACAGATCACCCTTTTGATTACAGATATCCCACGCACCCCATTGTTTTAGGTCTCCCCTGGTTGAGTTGGCATAACTCTGTTATTTCCTGGTCTGAGAGGAGACTGCTGGGTTGGTCATAGGAGTGTCAGGGGAGGTGTCTCGGGGTGTCTGTAATCACCACTACGGTGGAAAGTCCGAACCATACCCCTCAAATGGATTTACCAGAGGAATACCAGGATCTGCACTGGGTTTTCTCTAAGACCCAGGCTACACACTGCCTCCTCATCACCCCTGGGACTGTGCTATTGACCTGATGTGTGACCCAGCCCTCCCAAGAGGACACGTCTAACCTCTCTCCTATGCGGAGACCGAGGCCATGGAGAGCTACGAACAGAAGAGCCTCCAGCAGGGTTTTATCCACCCCTCTACGTCACCAGCCTCCTCAAGCTTCTTTTTTGTTAAGAAGAAAGATGGGGGACTGTGCCCCTGCGTTGATTATTGAACACTGAATAAAGCCACCATTAAGTTCAGCTATCCTTTACCCCTCATCCCAACCATCATCAAACAAATGCATGGGGCGCAGTTCTTCACAAAACTGGACTTGAGGAGCGCCTACAATCTGGTGCCCATTTGTGCAGGCGACGAATTGAAAACAGCCTTTTCCACGACCATGGGGCATTACGAGTATCTCGTAATGCCCTTTGGCCTGTCTAATGCTCCTTCAGTCTTCCAGGCCTTAATTAACAAAGTGTTTCAGGACATGCTGGGGTGGAGCGTTGTGGTTTATATAGCCCCAACTCCGTGAAAGCAGTCCAGCGATTCCTGGGGTTCACCAACTATTTCTGGAGGTTCATCCGTGGCTTCAGTACGGTGGTTGTGCCTCTTACCTCCCTGCTGAGAGGAGGTCCCCAGCAGCTTCGTTGGACGGCAGAGGCAGAGAGGGTGTTCGAGACGCTGAAGCTTCACTGCTGCTCCCGTACTGGCACATCAGGGCAGCAAAGAGGCTAAACCAAAGACAGGCCAAGTGGGCTCTATTCTTCAAAATGTCCCAATTAACGGTCCTATAGGCCAGGCTCGAAGAACGTGAAGGCAGACCCCCTTATCTCGCCTCTATGACGCAGAGGAGAGGTAGGGAGAGGAGACCCCCATCATCCATCCATTCCGTATCATCGCGCCTGTGATGTCGGCGTCCACGTGCCCACGGGTGTGCGTGACCGCCTCCTTAACGGGCGCACACGGTGCCTGTGTGGGGTCATACCATCGCCTGCCTAACTGAGAAGTACTGGTGGCCCACCTTGGCTAGGTGGGCCACAAGACTTATAGATACTAGACTTATTCATTTATTTTATTATACATTTGAAATGTTTTCTTGAAAGAAACAAATTAATTCCTGTTGGGACCTTATGGACACCTCTCTTATGGAAAGCTCCTTCCCCTGCCGGTTCCACAACTACCCTGGTTTCACCTCTCGGTGGAATTTTTAACTGACCTTCTCCCCTCCCAGGGGAACACCACCGTTCTCATCGTTGTGGACTGGCTTTCCAACACTTGTCGTCTCCTTCCTCTGCCTGGGCTCCCATCGACCATGCAAACCGCGGAGGCTCCTTTTACGCACGTCTTCTGGCACTATGGGATCCCAGAGAACATTGTGTCAGACCGCGGCCCTCAGTTCACCTCACGCGTATGGAAGGCGTTCATGAAATGCCTGGGGTCATGGTCCGTCTCACCTCCGGGTACCTTTCTCAAGCAAATGGGCAGGTGGAGAGGGTCAATCAGGAAGTGGGCAGGTTCCTGAGGTGTTACTGTCAGGACCGGCCAGGGGAGTGGGTGGATTTTCTACCTTGGGCTGAGTACGCACAGACTTCCCTTCGCCACTCCTCCACTAACCTCAATCCTTTCCAGTGCGTGTTGGGGTATCGGCCGGCCCTGGCGCCTTGGCATCCAAGCCATATCGAGGCCCCTGGGGTAGACAAGTGGTTTCGGCATGCTGAGGAGATCTGAAACACTGTGCACACTCGTCTCCAGCAGGCCGTGCGTTGACGAAAGGAACAGGCCAACCCCCACCGCAGTGAGGCATACGGTTTTCTCTCCAGGCGACCGGGTCTGGCTCTCCACCCTCCGCCTGCCCCTCCGCCAGCCCTGCCGGAAGCTGAGTCCGCGGTCTGTGGCGCTGTTTAAAGTCCTGAGGGAGGTTAATGAAATAACATACCATTTGCAACTCCCTGCTGATTAGCGCATTAACCCAACTTTTCATGTGTCTCTCCTCGGACCAGTGGTGCATGGTCCCCTCACTGAGGCTGGACCCAGTGACGCCCCGCCTCCTCTTCTGGACATCGGGGGAGGTCCGGCGTACTTGGTCCGTGAAGTCCTGGATTTGAGGCATCGGTCAGGGCGTCTCCAGTACCTCATCAACTGGGAGGGGTACGGCCCAGAGGAGCGGTGCTGAGTTCCTGCAGTGGACTTCTTGGACACTTCGCTGACCAGGGATTTTCACCATCGGCGCCCTGACCGACCTGCATCGTGTTCCTATGGTTATCCCCGAGGCCGGTGTTGTCCCACTGTAGCACATCCCTGTGGTCGTCCCCGAGGCCGGTGTCATCCCGCTGAGGCACGTGGGAGGGGGTGGGGGTACTGTCACGGATCCCATCGGTACTGCTGCTCATTCCGCTCACCAGCCCCGGAGGTCTACGTCACCGGCATTCTAGGCATCACTGAACTGGATCATCACCACCAACCCCAGACTGTCTTGTCTCATTACGCACACCTGGTTCCCATTCCCCCTGATTAGTATGTATATGTATGTGCCCTCTGTTCCCCATTGTCCTTGATGATTATTGTTACATGTCCTTTGGTCTTGTGAGTACATGTACTCTGTTGTATCGGCTTGCGTGTTACCGTGTTAGTGTGCACTTGTTATTACAGGTCTCATCCCGTGTATTGTTATTACGGGTCTTGTCCCATGAAGTTGTTAGAGGTTTACACCTCGCTCTTTGTTTTGGTTACAGCCCTGTGTTATATATATACAGTTGAAGTCGGAAGTTTACATACACTTAGTTTGGAGTCATTAAAACTCGTTTTTCAACCACTCCACAAATTTCTTGTTAACGTCTTGAAACTAGGGGGCACTATTTTTATTTTTGGAAAAATAACGTTCCCAAAGTAAACTGCCTATTTCTCCGGACCAGATAATAGAATACGCATATAATTAACAGTTTAGGATAGATAACACTCTACAGTTTCCAAAACTGTAAAAATATTGTCTGTGAGTATAACAGAACTGATATTGCAGGCGAAATCCTGAGAAAAATCCAATCAGGAAGTGACTCTTGTTTTGAAACCCCTGTCTTTCTATGCATCCCTATTGCCCATTGAAAGGGATATCAACCAGCCATGTTTCTGTCGATATTATGGACATAATTTGGAATTTTTTTCGGCGTTGTCGTGACCGCTATTTCCGGTGGATTTCTCAACATAACGTGACCAACAAAAGGAGGTATTTTGGGTATAAAAATAATCGTTATGGAACAAAAGAAACATTTGCTGTCTAACTGGGAGTCTCATCAGTGAAAACATCCGAAGATCATCAAAGGTAAACGGTTAATTTGATTGCTTTTCTGATTTTCATGACCAAGCTTCCTGCTGCTAGCTGGACATAATGCTATGCTAGGCTATCGATAAACTTACACAAAGTCTTGACTTGCTTTGGCTGTAAAGCATAATTTAAAAATCTGAGATGACAGGGTGATTAACAAAAGGCTAAGCTGTGTTTCACTATATTTCACTTGGGATTTCATGAATATGAATATTTTCTAGTAATTTTTTTTTTTACAGTTGCGCTATGCTAATTAGTGTAGTTGATGACAATTCTACCGGATCCGGGATGGGTAGTTCCAAGTTAACAAACTACAGTTTTGCCAAGTCGGTTAGGACATCTACTTTGTGCATGACACAAGTAATCTTTCCAACAATTGTTTACAGAGAGATTATTTCACTTATAATTCACAGTATCACAAATCCAGTGGGTCAGAAGTTTACATTCACTAAGTTGACGGTACCTTTAAACAGCTTGGAAAATTCCAGAAAATTATGTCATGGTTTTAGAAGCTTCTGATAGGGTAATTGACATAATTGGAGTCAATTGGAGGTGTACCTGTGGATGTATTTCAAGGCCTACCTTCCAACTCCGTTCCTCTTTGCTTGACATCATGGGAAAATCAAAAGAAATCAGCCAAGACCTCAGAAAAAAGATTGTAGACCTCCACAAATCTGGTTCATTCTTGGGAGCAATTCCAAATGCCTTGTGAACTTCACAAAATAGATGGCATCATGAGGAAAGGAAAATTATGTGGATATATTGAAGCAACATCTTAAGACATCAGTCAGGAAGTTAAAGGTTGGTCGCAAATGGGTCTTCCAAATGGACAATGACCCCAAGCATACTTCCAAAGTTGTGGCAAAATGGCTTAAGGACAACTGAGTCAAGGTATTGGAGTGGCCATCACAAAGCCCTGACCTCAATCCCATAGAACATTTGTGGGCAGAACTGAAAAAGCGTGTGCGAGCAAGGAGGCCGACAAACCTGAGTTAGTTACACCAGCTCTGTCAGGAGGAATGGGCCAAAATTCACCCAACTTATTGTGGGAAGCTTGTGGAAGGCTACCTGAAACGTTTGACCCAAGTTAAACAATTTAAAGGCAATGCTACCAAATACTATTTGAGTGTATGTAAATTTCTGACCCACTGGGAATGTAATGAAAGAAATAAAAGCTGAAATAAATAATTCTCTACTATTATTCTGACATTTCACAATCTTAAAATAAAGTGGTGATCCTAACTGACCTAAGACAGGGAATTTTTACTCAGATTAAATGTCAGGAATTGTGAAAAACTGAGTTTAAATGTATTTGAAAAACACAAATGTTAGTAAACACAAAACACAAACACAAACACAAACACAAAAACACAAATGTATGTAAACTTCTGACTTCAACTGTATATATACGTGTTTGTTTTGGGCTTCGTCCCTGTCATGTTCATGACTACGCTATTTTGGGTAGAGAAACAAAAAATACTTTTGTATTCCTGAGCCTGTTTCCGGTCATTATACAACGTGACAACAATATAATTATATTTGTGTTCGTGGATGAATTTGCCTCCGACAGATGCCTTTAATGAAGTTTCTGTGTTTCTGTCAATTGAAAACCATTCAAAAAGCCTACAAAAGTTCAAAAACAACAAGGTTACTTTCTGGATAATGCTGCGTCACTTTCAGACCGTATTAGAATTGCTCTAGGGGAGGCTGGTGAGAGTCTGGTAGACCCAACGTGTGCCAAGTGAGTTCTTTGGCCGGAATACATGCTTAGATCTGTTCGTTTTCTTTGATATACACTCAGTGTGTTTTATTTGTTTTTGTCTGTCTTTTTATAAATATTTTCCAGACTTGAATTTTGTGTCAACTTATTATTTAATAAACCCATTTTGCACGTTAAAAAATAAACTTTGCCTCATGCTATGTCGTGCCCAAGACACGCTACCTCTTTCACAAGGCTAATTTCATTACATGATGCGATGGCAATGGCATATGCACATCAATGTCAAAGCACACAGGTATTTCCAATTTGATCAGTAGCCTTACATTCAAATGTTTAAACACTATTGAAGCAAAACTCCCCTCATGGTACTTTTTCAGACAAAGCCTGGCTCGTTCCTTATTTAATGAGTGTCTTGGCATCAAACAGGCTGCAGCTAACCACTCATCTGCTCTCTCTGGGGAGATGAATGCTCTTCCCCCCTCACTCTGGGTAGAGGGTCACATTGAGCACCACCTGACAGTTCGCCCCACACACCTTCGAAGACACCTAGCCCACGGTTGAGCCGCACTCACCGCTTCAACAATTTCTGCAAATTGAGACGGGTAAGATGTGTGATGTACTGTAAAACTGACACCTTTCTACACTACTTCAATTCTCAGACACAAAACATCTGTAAGCTAAACCTTCCAGGTCTCACTGTCTTTGTTTGTATAGCTTATTAAGCCATCACCAGTATGGATGATAGTTATATTTAACAACATTTGTGTTTTGTAGATTTTCATTACTCTATACCAGACGTATATTTTATACATTTGAAATGTTTTCATGAAAGAAACAAATGAATTCCTGTAGGGACCTTATGAAAAGCTTGAACCAAAAGGGATTTCATATATGAACTAAACAAGTAGTGAAAGAGCAGCAGTAAAATAACAATAGCGAGACTATATACAGGGGTACCGGTACAGAGTCAATGTGTGGGGGCACCAGTTAGTCGAGGTAATTGAGGTAATATGTACATGTAGGTAGAGTTATTACAGTGACTTTGCATAGATAATAACATAGTAGCAGCGGTGTAAAAGAGGGGGGGGGGCAATGCAAATAGTCTGGGTCGCCATTTAATTAGATGTTCATGAGTCTTATGGCTTGGGGGTAGAAGCTGTTTAGATTCCTCTTGGACGAAGACTTGGCACTCCGGTACCGTGACGAGGGAAACATTATGGAGCATTATGGATGCTTTATGGATGCATACTTCAGTGAGGGACACCACAGGTGATGAATATCAGACATTTTTGCCAATTTATCAGCGTGCTAATATGTTCCATGATTCAAACATCTATTCTTCACCAGTGATATTCAGTTCAAAGGTTAGTTAAAAGTTAACCTGATCTTATCAAATCCCAAAGAAAGGAATGAAAGGTATTTTGATGAAAGTACTTTGTGTACTTTCTTGGTTTCCGATGCAAGGAAATATTTTGCCATCATTATAATCAACATTTGAGCAATTAAAACGTTATATTAGTAACTAGTACAGTCACAGAAAGTGAAACATCAATTCAATTAAAACGTGAGTGTCTTAGTGTGATCAACCAAACATAAGAAAAAGACTAATCTAATATCTATTTTTGTTGCCAACTGAATGACTCGATAACTCATGGGTCAGTAATGACATAAATTAACGAGACTGACAAGAACACCAAGGACAGTGAGGTATTATTATACCTTTATTCATACCCTAATGAGTATTCACAACTCCAGTTCAGAATCACTTCAATCGCTAGTCAGAAATAAACATGTCTCAAATTAGCAGTGAAGTACAACTGAAGAAAAGTTACGCTGTGTCTGAGTTTCTCGATACAACTTAACGAACAATCTGTCACTCGTATGCTGCATGAGCTTGCTATCTATCATAGCGATAATTTAAGCAGTTTGCAAATGAGCTACATGACGTGAACTGAAGGTGTGCGCAATATTTGTCACCTTAAAATCTTTACTGTAACTCCATTCGCAACACAATTAACGAATTACAGCTTCCTTAATAGTCGTGCACAGGTTAGTATTTTATTGTTCACTGCAGTTCTGTAAGATGCAATGCAATAGAATTGGCATGGTTTGCCTTAGTCCACCTTTTAGAATAGGCCAACTAAGTAATTGATATTTTATAACAAATAATTCATATTTAATCACATTCACAATGTGTATTTTCCTCATCTTATATAGATTATAAATGTGGGCTGAGATGCAAGCCAATGCTCCTGCAAGTCAAGTCTTATTTGATACAACCTATTTGGTAATTGAGATTTATTTCATTTACATTGCAATCAATTCAGCTGTCATCTACACCATACGTTATTCGCTCTAAATACCAATCCAATCCTTGATTTGAGGATTTACACACTCCGTATGTGTTGACAATGAACATTTTGAGAGCATGATAGGGGGAAAAAGGCAGGCATGCATATGCTTTTGAAAGCCTGGAAAGAGACAAATATGTTATTAAATATGGCCTAATAAAAGAAAAGGCTTGAGAGCAAGAGACAGAGAGACAGTACGCCAGAGAGAGAGAGAGAGGTGATGGAGAGGGAGAGAGAGAGAGAGAGAGAGAGAAAATAAGTACCTCAAGGCTGTGAAATATCTAAGAGACAAGGAAAGAAGGACCATCTATACCATCAAAAGGAACATAAAACTCGACATCCCAATTAGGATCTGGCTAAAAATACTTAAATCACTTATCAAATCAAATCAGGGGTAAAGTGACTATGTATAGATAATAAATAGAGAGTAGTAAGCAGCATAAAAAAAGGGGGGTGGCAATGCAAAAAGTCTGGGTAGCCATTTAATTAGCTGTTCAGCAGTCTAATGGCTTGGGGATAGAAGCTGTTAAGAAGCCTTTTGGACCTAGACTTGGCGCTCCGGTACCGCTTGCCGTTTGTTAGCAGAGAGAACAGTCTATGACTAGTGTGACTGGAGTCTTTGACAATTTTTAGGGCCTTCCTTTGACACTGCCTGGTATAGAGGTCATGGATGGCAGGAAGCTTGGCCCTAGTGATGTACTAGACAATACGCACTACCCTCTGTAGCGCCTTGCGGTCGGAGGCCGAGCAGTTGCCATACCAGGTGGTGATGCAACAAGTCAGGTTGCTCTCGATGGTGCAGCTGTAGAACTTTTTGAGGATCTGAGGACCCATTCCAAATCTTCTCAGTCTCCTGAGGGGGAATAGGCATTGTTGTGCCCTCTTCATGACGGTCTTGGTGTGTTTGCATCATAATAGTTTGTTGGTGATGTGGACTCCAAGGAACTTGAAGAGCTCAACCTGCTCCATTGCAGCCTGTCGATTAGAATGGGAGCGAGCCCGGCCCTTCTTTTGCTGTAGTCCACAGTCATCTCCTTTGCCTTGATCACATTCAGGGAGAGGCTGTTGTCCTGGCACCAAATCAAATCACTTTATTTATCAAACTTTATTTGTCATATGCGCCGAATACAACAAGTGTGGACCTTACCGTAAAATGCTTACTTACAAGCCCTTAACCAACAGTGCAGTTCAGGAAGAGTTTATGAAAATATTTACCAAATAAACTAAAGTAAAAAATTATAAAACTAAAACAATAAAATAACAATAACGAGGCTATAACCAGGGTGCGCTTGCCGTGCGGTATCAGAGAAAACAGTCTATGACTTAGGTGACTGGAGTCTCTGACAATTTTTGGGCACAGCCTATAATATAGGTCCTGGATGGCAGGAAGCTTGTCCCCAGTGATGTACCACACTGCCAGGTCTCTGACCTCCTCCCTATAGGCTGTCTCATCGTTGTGGATGATCAGGCCTACCACCGTTGTGTCGGCGGCAAACTTAATGTTGGAGTCGTGCTTGGCCACCCAGTCATGGGTGAACAGGGAGTACAGGAGGGGACTAAGCATGCACCCCTGGGATCAGCGTGGAAGATGTGTTGTTGCCTACCCTTGCCACCTGGGGTTGGCCTGTCAAGAAGTCCAGGATCCAGTTTCAGAGGGAGGTGTTTAGTCCTAGGATCCTTAGCTAAGTGATGAGCTTTGAGGGCACAATGTTGTTGAACCCTGAGCTGTAGTCAATGAACAGCATTCTCACATAGTTGTTCCTTTTATCCAGGTGGGAAAGGGCAGTGTTGAATGCAATAGAGATTGCGTCATCTGTGGATCTGTTGGGGCGGTATGCAAATTGAAGTGGGTCTAGGGTTTCTGGGATGATGGTGTTGATTTGAGCTATGACCAGCCTTTCAAATCACTTCATGGCTACAGATGTGAAAGCTATGAGTCGGTAGTCATTTAGGCACATTACCTTTGTGTTCTTGGGCACAGGGACTATGTTGGTCTGCTTGAAATATGTAGGTATTATAGACTCGGCAGGGTAGCCTAGTGGTTAGAGCGTTGGACTAGTAACCGGAAGGTTGCAAGTTCAAACCCCCGAGCTGACAAGGTACAAATAAATCAGTCGTTCTGCCCCTGAACAGGCAGTTAACCCACTATTCCTAGGCTGTCATTGAAAATAAGAATTTGTTCTTAACTGACTTGCCTGGTAAAATAAAACTTGACCAGGAACAGGTGGGAGTAGATCCGCACCAGAGCCAGGGCGTGACACATATGCCTATATGACTACTGACCCGTAGACTTCCTTAGTAATTGAATTCACCCACCAGCTGTTATTGACAAATAGACACAGACCGCCAACCCCTGTCTTACCAGATGCAGCTGTTCTGTCTTGCCAATGCACAGAACAACCAGGCAATTGTATATTATCCATATCATCGTTCAGCCACGACTTGGTGAAGTATAAGATATTACAGTTTTTAATGTCCCATTTGTCGGATAGTTTTGAACAGAGCTCATCCAGTTTATTCTCCAATAATTGCACATTGGCCAATAGGACGGATGGTAAAGACAGGTTACCCATTCGCCAACAAATTATAACAAGGCACCCGGACCTGCGTCCCCAGTATCGGTGTCTTTTCTTCAAGCGAATGACGGGAAGTAAATCCTTTGCGTCCGACTCGTTAGACGAGGTAAATAATCGCTGTTCTGATATCCAGAAGCTTTTTTCGGTCATAAGAGATGGTGGCAGAAACATTACATAAAAAATAAGTTACAAACAACGTGAAAAAACACACAAAATAGCACAATTGGTTAGGAGCCCGTAAAACGTCAGCCATCTCCTCTGGTGACATTCTAAAAACTCATTCATCTAAAATAAAGTAAGATGTACACTTTCCACGCTGTGCTTTGGTCTCATTCCGACGACGGACGTAACAACTATTTGGCACACTGGAAAGAATCAACCAAAAAACAGAGCAAATTGGTTTGGCAAACATATGTTTCCCCTGACAATAAATCCCCTTTGAATTGAAATGAGAAACACACAGAGAGAGAGAGAAAGAGAGAGAGAGAGAGAGAGAGAGAGAGAGAGAGAGAGAGAAAACTGAGCAAACTGGAATGCTATTTGGCCCTAAACAGAGAGTACACAGTGGCAGAATACCTGACCACTGTGATTGACCCAAACTTAAGAAATGCTTTGATTATGTACATACTCAGTGATCATAGCCTTGCTATTGCCGTAGGCAGACCTGGCTCTCGAGAGAAGACCGGCTATGTGCACACTGCCCACAAAATTAGGTGGAAACTGAGCTGCACTTCCTAAACTACTGCCTGTGTATGACCATATTAGAGACACATAGTTCCCTCAGATTCCACAGATGTACAAGGAATTTGAAATAAAAATCCAATTTTGATCAACTCCCATATCTATTAGATGAAATAGCACAGTGTGCCATCACATCAGCAATATGTGTGACCTGTTGCCACAAGAAAAGGGCAACCAGTGAAGAACAAACACCATTGTAAATACAACATGTATTTATGTTAATTTATTTTCCCTTTTGTACCATAATATAACATTTGAAATGTGTCTATTCTTTTGAAACTTTTGTGAGTGTGATGTTTACTGTTAATTTCTGATTCTTTATTTCACTTTGTTTATTATTGATTTAACTTGCTTTGGCAATGTAAACATACACTGAGTGTACAAAACATTAGGAACACATTCCTACTATTGAGTTGAACCCACTTTTCCCCTCAGAACAGACTCAATTTGTTGGGGCATGCTTTACAAGGTGTTGAAAGCATTCCACAGTGATGCTGGCCCATGTTGACTCAAATGCCTCCCACAGATGTCAAGTTGGCTGGATGTCCTTTGGTTGTTGGACAATTCTTGAAACACACAGGAAACTGTTGAGTGTCATAAACCCAGCAGCATTGCAGTTCTTGACACACTCAAACCGGTGGAACCGGTTGAACCATACCTCGTTCAAAGGTACTTAAATCGTTTTGTCTTGCCCATTCACCTTCTGAATAGTACTCATACACAATCAATGTCTCAATTGTCTGAAGGCTTAATTTCTCCTCCCCTTCATCTACATTGATGGAAGTGGATTTTTCAAGTGACATCAATAAGGGATCATAGCTTTCACCTGGATTCACCTGGTCAGTCTGTCATGGAAAGAGCAGGTGTTCCTAATGTTTTGTACACTCGGTGTATGTTTCCCATGCCAATAAAGGCATTTGAATTGGAAAGAGAGAGAAAGCGCATTTCTGTGTTGAATGAAACATGAGCATGCGCACTTCTTCGCATGATATTCCTCGAACTAAAAAAATTAATTCACGTAGCAGAGACAAGCATTAACTTGCATCCAAAGTAATTCCTGGTTTTCAAAATGTTTTAAAACATAATTGACTTGTAAGATGGTAACGTGCTGGACGTTTCTTATCCCAGATGTGCTTAGTGCATGCCCTGCATTTAGCTAACGTTAGTTTCCATTGAGATCCTCTCATCCGCGTTCTTATGTCTGTATTGCAATATTTACTTCGTGTAGAAAAATGTAATATCCCGTTCAATTACTGGTTCAATGGCTGAAACGGATGGTAATTAGTACTTGTACAGATATTGAACTTTTATGCATAATTCGTTTATGACAATAGGATCTATATTTATAATATAGCACATCATATTTTATCACTAAAGCACTATAGGACATGTTTCCGCGGGGGCTGTAAAAACTGATGCACATGCTTACACAGGGGCATCACGTGATACAGGCACGCGGCTGGAAAAGCAAAGTGCCAGACATTTGTGTAATGTGCTGGTTTCAGCTTGCTGTTGAACCTTTTGGGAATTACGATATATAATGCAGTTTAACAAACTAATATTTTGATGGCATGTTTATGACGATAATGTTTGCTGACTGGTTAGCCTGCAACGAACACGTGGACATTGTTGTTGTTAGCCTAGTAGCTAGCTGTCATTCATAGGCGACGAAACGGTTAGATCGCACCTATTCTGGTAATGAAACTAAGTTACCTTGCTTGGCTCACAAATTTAATCAAAAGATGATTGTTTTCTCAACATGACAAGTGAACGTAGATCCCAGAAAGACTGGTATTCTATACTTGAATCCAGTCCATCGGATATGCTACAAGACCTCAAACAGAAGTACCAAAGACTGGCCTTAATGGTATGTGTAAACTCTGACGGTCTCCCGTGTCATGTCTTTTCAATTGTACTGATGAATTAACTGCTGTTAGGTTTATTTGCATCTTGATGAACCATGTCAAAAGAGGTCCCAATAATTGAGTGAGAGGCGGGGTGAGAAAGTATCTTGACATAACGTTACTGTTGGTCCGTTAGCACCTAGCATGTATTTCTAGAAAGTAATATATTTTATGAATATAAACACACCCTCTATCACACACATATTACCGACTGGGTGTTTATTTCTGGCCATGTGTGCAAATCAAGACTACATTAATCCACTGCGCTCCAGCTTCGGCATGAGTTCTGGGAGTGTCTTCAAGATAAGTCTTGTAAGTCATGCAAGCTTAAATTGTCGATGTGATTGATGACTGTATGATGAAGTATTAACTGCATCTTGCCCTTTGATATTAATCTGTACATTTTCTTTTAATCCTTGACAGAGTACAACATAAAAAATGGATTTGTATAATCCAAAACTCATTTTAATTACAGAAATCAACTAGAAACTGTCAAATCAATCATACTCTAATCAATAAGCTATAACCCCAAAACTATTTTGGTGTTGATTTTCTATTTTGGTGTTTTTTATCTGAAAATATTTTTGTCTGAAAATAGCTACACTGTTCTATAAACACAGGGCTTTGAGCAAGAGTATGGTAGTTCTGGTAATTAGCCATATTTATTAGCACACGGTAAGTAGGATACAGGCCTAGGCCACATATCACCATGAACTGATTACTGTGTATTATTTTGTCAGACTTCCTGGATTCAATGTGCTGTAGGATTTCACATAAACCATGGGCTCTATGATTACCAATTGTAAAAACACACAAACCTCAAGCTACCATCAATGTCAACATTTTAAAAAAATAATATTTGATTAATCCAATTGAACAAAACATCCTAGACTTTGTTGTTGGCATTCCCCTTCCCCCCTCAGTAATGCCCACTCATGTCTGGTCTCCCTCAGACATTAGGGGGCAGTAGTGTGATGATGGTGGCCTTTTGCTCTGCCACCAGCTCATCTGCTCTCCCATTTTCTGAATGCCTGCACAGCACACGCCTCAGCCTCGTGGTAGAAACAGACAAGTCTGATACAGCACAGAGAGGGAGAGAGAGATGATTCATGGTAAGAAGCGCCTAGTGCTCCAAATTGCCAGTGCTTTATATTGTGTTCCTGCCTCTAAGCTCCATTAGCCCCAGTAAATGAATATTTTACAATGCGTGCAAAGAGACATCAATTAAAGTACGTAACTCCACAGGAACGGAGGGTGGGATATTTTATAAGAGCCGGGGCTTTTCATTGTGTTATGTATTTATGAAAAAACCCTGAGCTGCATGGGGACTCGGAAGTGGGGGGAGGAATTACAGCAAATGGGTTTCTCTGCTGTAAAATGTCAAAATACTGTCTGGCTGGAATTTTTACAGTAGATAAAAATATGTTTAATTCTGAGCTTCAAATTTTCTCAAATGTCATTAGCAAATAGTCACTCACCAGGCTATAGTCTCTTCAATGTATAAGTTTTGTTTTAACCATAAAGTTGTGAGAACTACTGTAGCAGCATGGACTAGTGGGTCTGGAGATGGAGATGGTGTAGGCTGTTTTCAAGCCTTACATCAAGCCCAAACCAGATTTTGTGTCCCACATACCAAACGTGATCACGACACACAGGTTGAAATATCAAAACAAACTCTGAACCAATTAAATGAATTTGGGGACAGGTCGAAAAGCATTAAACATATGGTAATTTAGCTAGCTTGCAGTTGCTAGCTAATTTGTCCTATTTAGATAGATAGCTAGCTTGTTGTTGCTAGCTAATTTAACCTGGGATATACACATTGAGTTGTGCATTTCTGGTAAAATAACAAGGTGCCTTCCAGGCTTTTTCTTCTTTTGGACTTAAAATGGCGATTGGCAACTAACTTTAATAATAAGGTGTATTACCATAACCGACCTCAGTTCATCTTTCAATCACCCACGTGGGTATTACCAATGAGATGGCACGTGGGTATATGTTTCTAAAAGTCAATGAGGAGATGGGATAGGCAGGACTTGCAGCGTGTTCTGCACCACAAATAGAATCAACTTCTATTTTTGCGCCTGGCAACGCAGACGCTCGCGAGCAGTGTGGGTGCAATGATTTGAATAACATGTATGTGTAAATTTATTTTGCAATGCTCGTGTACGCTATGTGACCGGTGTGGTCAGCATGTTAGTTCCGCAGCCAGATACTTCACACCTGTAAGCTTCCAGCACAGAGCACTGTCACAATCAGATCACAAAGGGGAGTTGGACATGCACACCCTCTGGGACTATATCACCACTGTGGAACCAAGCAGCTTCTCTAGGTTTGCTTTGATTTCCTTCAGGATTTGAGAGAGCCGCAAAGCTGGTTCAATGGTGTGAGAAGGATTTTGTAATGTTCTTTAGAAAGAGAACAATATATTTTTCTGTCAGAATGTTGATTGAATCAGTTCCTCACCCCATCCATCAGATAGCCAGACCCATTTCTTGAGCACAGGCGCCTGGTCACGTATATAGACTTGTCATTTGCATTGCGTGACCGCACTGAATGTTTTAGAAAATGAGCTTCCCCTCTCAACCTTCTGTTGAGTCTTTGTTCTTTTAAACTGTAACACTTTCATTGCTGAACAATACTTTTAAATAGGCTAGACGATAGAGGCTGGCACTGGTGTTACAGGTTTTGTTTTTTCCATTTATGTTTTGAGGTTGGACTATCAGCATGAATAGCTGTAGGGTGCACCGATTTGTTGTCACCTCGTTAGTCAGTATGTGTTACACCTGTGCTGGCCCAGGTGACATTTACGAGTGGCTGGAGCTCCAGTTGTCTTGAGAGATGTGGAGGGTCAACACCTTTTTAGTTGGCTCTCCCTATTTGATTTCTAGAAAAACATTCCTTTGTCTGATGTTCTATGTTTTTTGTTTTGCTCAACGTTTTTGTTTGCTTCCTGTCTTAAGTTTGGTGTGGGTTTTTCTTTTGTTTGCCTCTTAGTGGGCAAATTTAGTGGCACTCATGGTGGGTGTCTTTTTGGTCCCAGTTGTTGTTGCTAGTCAACTGTCAGTGGACAGCCCCATGAGTGTCTTTCAGAACCCCTCCTAAAACCCAACATTTTGTTTTGTCAGTGACTCTTTGTTAATTCCTCCATATGTTTCAGCAACATTTCGTTTGGTTGTCTTTCAGGGGAATGTAACAAAATGGGGGCTCATCCAGGATCTATTTTCCCATGAGTATGGTAGTTGCTCTAATCACATACTCTGAAGCTTTGCTCTGCCCACATATTGGACTGTTCAAAAGACACATTTGTGGTGGAGTTTCTGTCACTGACATCCACCCTGAGCGGGTATAAGATTGGTGTATAAAAATTAAAAGAAAGCCATGGACTTTAAGTTGGAAGAATTTGTGGAAAACCCTACCTGGGAGATGCTGGACACATGTAGGTGAAGGTGAATCTGCTCATCATTGCGATGCATTATGACATCAAAGTGGCATCTGGCGATCCAAAAGCAGTAGTCTGAGTCAATCGGTAGTTGGTCACTGCTCCTCCAAAGTGTTCTTGTGGGACAAGTTCAGAAAGGGTACGCTGCTTAATCTCTTGATCAGTGTTCAGATTATGACACTGTTAAAGTTGCTATCCTTCTGGCTTACGAGTTGGTCTCGGAGGCATACAGACAACAGTTCTGTAAATTACAAAATCCAGAATTGCAAAATCATATGGAGTTCGCAAGGGAACAAGCATGTCTTTTTGATCGGTGTGGTTCTCAGGACAAGGACCTTGAGGACTTAGACACTCATCCTTCTCCAGTAGTTAAAAAATGTCCTTCACAAAAGGGTTGCTACCTAGATTTGAGCACAAGGATCTCTCTTGAGAACGCTGCATTTCTTGCAGATGAGTTTGTGTTTACACACACAACTACCATCACAAAGCCTACACAAAAAGCAATCCAGAGAATTCAGTCTTTTTCTACAGTGCCCAAAGATAAAGATTGGAGGGAAAAATAATAATTTTGCATCCGCCATTTTGACGTTTCTGCCGTGAGAAAGTACACATTGTCTCTGTGTCCTAAGTTGAGAGAGAAATAGCCTTTTATTCTTGTGGGAGCACTTCAGCCCATGAAGTCTCTGGTTGGGACTGATGCATCTCCTAAACAAGGTTTTGGATCAGATGTGTATGAACCCTTTGTTTCAGACGGGTTTGTCTGTCTGCCTAGTGCCGGTGCTGTTAAGCAGCCGGTGACGATACAGCAAGACTGGGGCAGCCCTTCATTTTGGAGGGTATTTTGTATTTTTCTGACACTTCAGCAACTGGTTACAGTGTGTTAGTACAAGGCGTGGAGATGTGTTGCATGGAAGTTCCTTTGTATAATGTGGAGCTCGAGTCTGATCTTATTTCTGGTTTCGTTGCAGTGAAGGTGGTCTCATTTTATTTTTTTCTGGAAACAATTTGGCTGGAGGGAAGGTCTTGCCGTTGTACGTGCTATGTGTAAAAAAGGGAGCAAGTCTAGTGTTGAGGATGTCAGCAATCCCACCATGGTCGATCTGTCTGAGACGTTTATGGGTGATCCTGATTTCCCCTGACCTCTCCTTTGAAAAGCGAGTTTGTAGGACCGCTGAAGGAAGAGAGGGTCCCTACAGTTGACACTTCCATGTCTAGGAAGCAGCTGATTGTGCAATAGTAAATATGTTTCCCTCTCCCCTCTTATTGCTGAGATATGTCCAGAGGAGGAGTTTGATTACGTTTGTGTGGGTTACTTTGACAGGTGGTGTTCTAATGAGGAAATGGCGTTCTCGTTCCACTTCTGGGCAGGACAATTGGCCCAGTGTATCTCAAATTGTCATTCCAGTTGCACTTTGACAAGAGATACTGATGCTGGCTCATGATGGTTGTATGGCAGGCTCACGATGGTTGTATGACAGGCTAACTTGGAGTAAACTAGATGTGACCGTATCTTGCGTAACTTCTTCTGGCCTGATCTGAAACAGGACGTTGTGGCTTACTGTAAATCCTGTCGCATTTGCCAGCGGACAGGTAAACCAAACCAAGCTGTACCGGTTGCACCTTTGCAGCCTATTCCTGCTTTGACAAACCTTTCAGCAGGGCTCTGGTGGACTGTGTTGGTCCTTTGCCCAAAGTAAAGAGTGGTCATCAGTATCTTTTGACCATCATGTGCGCTGCCACTCGTTTCCCTGAGGCCATTCCACTAAGTTACGACGGATATTACAATCCCGTTGAACTCAAACATGTCTGTGGTAAGGACATCTTGGTTGCTGATGTGTCTTTTCAAGTGTGGGCACTTAATATGTTTTCTGTTTAGCCTGTGTGTAGCCCTGGCACACATTTTATTTTGATGTATGTTTTTCATTTTGGAGATGTTTTTGTTTGGGCTCGTTCCAAGGGGACAAGAGTTACAGAAACATACATGAGTTTTAGGCAACTATGTCCCCCCCCCCCCAAAAAGTATAGAATAAAATCTAAATAAGAAAATATTGTCCCAAAAAAGTGGGTGTATATCTACATAAAACATTTTTATATTGGAGGAGGCGGCACATTTTAGTTGTGAAATGGAAGTTGTTTTCTGTTGGTGAGAACTTATCCAACAAAAATATAGGATCGATTTGTTGTCTTAAGTGGGAATGTGTCGCAGGTTTAGCTTTTCCCATTTGATGTTTTGAGGTTGGACTTTTAGCACGTATAGCATGGTAGTACATAGGGCGCACGGATTGGTGTCAAATTAATTTATATAGCACTTCTTACATCAGCTGATATCTCAAAGTGCTGTACAGAAACCTAGCCTAAAACCCCAAACAGCAAGCAATGCTGGTGTAGAAGCATATTAGTCAATATGTGTTACACCTGTGCTGGCTTGTCCATCTTGTTAGTCGGAAGGTGTTTAAGAGTGGCTGGCCCTGTGCTCCAGGTGTCTTGAGAGATGTGTGAATGCTGTCCCCTCAGTCATAAAACAAAATTCTGCTTCAGAGTTCAGTGCAAATTGCTGTTAATGATTCAATCAGGAAGTACATTTTTGGCTGCTTGTAAAGCTGCTATTTTTCTCATCCTATTCAGATTGTCCTTTTACAAAGTGAAAACAACACTGTGTAGTGTAATATTTGATAATGCCTCAATGAGTTGTAAGGAAATGTCGTGGTTTGACTCCACGGGTGTGTGTGTTTTAGGTAGTGAGTTGTGATTGTACACTGAACAAAAAATATAAATGCAACGATTTCAATGATTTTACAGTTACAGTTCGTATAAGGATATCTGTCACAGAAATAAATTAGGCCCTAATCTATGGATTCCCATGACTGGGAATACAGATATGCATCTGGTGGTCACAGATTCCTTAAAAGAAAGTTAGGGGTGTGGATCAGAAAACCAGTCAGTATCTGGTGTGGCCACCATTTATTTGCCTCGTGCAGCGTGAAACATCTTGGTTGTGGAATGTTGCCTCAATGGCTGTGCGAAGTTGTTGGATATTGGCGTGAACTGGAACAAGATGTCCACCAAAGCATCCCAAACATGCTCAATGGTTGACATGTCTGAGTTGGTAGGCCATGGATGGACTGGGACATTTTCAGCTTCCAGGAATTGTGTACAGATCTTTGCGACATGGGGCTGTGCATTATCATGCTGGAACATGAGGTGATTGTGCCAGATGAATGGCATGACAATGGGCCTCAGGATCTCGTCATGATATCTCTGTGCATTCAAATTGCCATCAATTTAAAATGCAATTGTGTTCATTGTCTGTAGCTTATGCCTGCCCATACCTTAACCCCACCGCCACCATGGGGCACTCTGTTCACAACATTGACAGCAAACCGCTCACCAACACGATGCCATACACACTGTCTGCCACCTGCCCGGTACAGATAAAACCGGGATTCATCTGTGAAAAACACACTTCTCCAGCGTGCCAGTGGCAATGTAACATCTTTATAACAGTAAGATAATGTCTCTGTGTTTGTGTCCATATGACCGATTTTCTGTTCGACCAAAATGCAAATGGAGAGTTAAAACTGCTTGTCAAGAGATAATTTCTCAACTTTATTGGAGTGAGAGGTGGGGAGGGGCCTGGTCTGTGTAAACAATAGAGGAAGAGGCGAAACAAAGTTTCACTCTCGCTAAGATCTGTCCAAAATAAGGCCAATGCGTTTCTATGTGCTTATTTTGGACCTCAACTTGTCGCCTGCCTTCCCAACTCCCATTGTTAGGGCGGAGGCGTGCATTTCATCATTATTTACAGATCTCTGGTGTAAATGGGAAGTCGCACAGAGGAGCGAAGGAGACAAGACAAAAATACAACACGAGAACAAGCGGACATAAACGCTCATAAAAAAACGGAAAATAACACAACGTCAAAACAGGCATTTGTAATAAATTCAATATTCCGCCCAGCCCTACTTCATTATATTCTCTGGTAACCACTCTGGTGGTCAGCATTCCGATTGCATGCTCCCTCAACTTGAGACATCTGTGGCATTGTGTTGTATGACAAAACTGCACATTTTAGAGTGTCCTTTTATTGTCCCCAGCACAAGGTTGTTACGTTACAGTTACAGATTAAAGACCAAGTTCAAAATCTTAGCTTGGACATTGGAGGAAAAGTTACATGTTTGGCAGACTGAGTCAACTCTATTAAAGAAGCTGAAAGAACTTGACCATTCCAAAAAAACATTCTTGCCAGATTTCTACAGAATGCTGCAGTAATGATCACCCCCTGCGTAACTCACAATGTAAATCTGTCTATTGAACTCTTCCCCCCCAATTGAACTAAAAAGCACAAGGGTGATATATATAAATAAATAAAAGGGTCTAAGTTAGATCATGGAAACTATTGGCTTGTTTCAGTCCTGTGTATTTTATCGAAGGTCATGGAAAATATTGTGCGAGCAGATTGACAGTTATATTTCCTTACATAACAGCCTCAATCTGGCTTTAGTAAATCTCATTCCACCAACACTTGCCTACTATATCTAACTGACCACACCGGGAAGGAAGTAGATGGATGAAAATGTTATGGTATGGTTATGTTAGATCTCCAAAAGATGTTTGGTACAGTGGATCATGAGATTCTGTTAATCAAACTAAGAGCCATGGGCTTTAACAACTTAGCCGTAAAATGGGTTAGCGCTTATCTGCTAGGAAGAAAACACATGGTGGGTGTGGATGGGACCCTGTCTAAACCCCAAATCTTGAACTGTGTGGTACCCCAAGGGGGTGTGCTGGGTCCACTTTCTGTTGTATATAAATTATCTGAAATCTGCCTGTACATGTGACCTTTTTCCTTTATGCAGATGATTCTGCACTGTTGGTTTCTTACAAAGACAAAACTGTGGTTGAGGAGGCCCTCGGTGCTGAACTTCTGAATGTCAGTAAACTGTTATATGACAACAAGCTGTCACTTCACCTTGGAAAAACAGTCCATCTTGCTCGGGTCCAAAGTCAAACTGAGTAAATCACTGGATTTTAAGGTGGTAGTAGGTGACTTAGTAGTCACAGCAAAAGAGTCTGTTAATTATCATGCGTGCTAGATAACTTTTTGTGCCATGCTCTCCCCTGTCAGATGGTTATATCCAAAGTGAACCATAAATTGTGGTTTCTGGCAAGAACCTCCAAATATCTGGATAGGAATGCAACATGGTGGGATTGGTAGGGGCTCTTGTTCTGTGCCATTTGGACTATGGGTACTCTTCCTGGTACAATAGTGCTTCCAAGATAGTAAAAAATAAATTACAGACATCTCAGAACAAATTTGCCAGGATTTTTCTTAAACTTCCAGGACATACTCATCTTGACCATTCCTGCTTTGAAAGCCTTAGATGGGTCAAAGTGGAGGAGAGAGTCTCTCAGATGAAATTGTGTCTGGTACATCAGATTGTGCTGAGTCTGGTCCCCAGGTACTTATATAACTACTTTAACTCGGTCCGGGAGAACCAGAACTATTCCACTAGAAAGCGTGAAACTGATGTTGTTCCATTTAGATGTAATAGTGGTATGGGAAAATAACTTTTTTCGTACTCAGCTGCCATTCTTTAGAATAGTCTTCCAAGGAATCTGAAATGTATACATTCAATGGCTAGTTTCACATTCTCAATGAAAAAAATTGCTATATAGTTGCATGTTTCAAGCGAGTCATAAGATTATAGTTCAGTACGTGGCTGAGAAGAAAATACCCGGGATAGCATGTAGTCTGCCTATTGTCTATCATATTGTGATGGTCTTGTGTATATATTAGGGATTGACTTGTTTTATATGTTAGGTATATCTCCCTTGTCTCGCATACCCCTATCAATTGTTGTTTATTAGTAAATTGAACTGTACTAATTAGCACATTTTATGAAACATACAGCAATTTTGTGTGTCATTGTGTGTTGCCACTGCAGTTCCTAACCTTGCTGCATTCCCCTCTTCCACCTCCAAAAGGACCACAATGAAAATAAGCCGTTAAGCTTTATTGTGTTATCCTTGATGATCTTTCTTAAATTATATGTGGAGGCGTACATTATGTATGTATTTTTAAAAATTGTTTGCCAGTCTTCCAGTTACTTAATATGTAAAGTATATTTGCGGTGGACATTAATTTGCCTAGCTGAGACCATTGGTCATTGTAGTTCAGTATCACCCCATGTATCATTACCCGTTCTTGAAGAGGTTCCGTTTCTGAACTACAGTGACCATACAAGAACACACACACATGCAATGGTCTGCTTGCCAGTGCCAGATTATCATCATCATTCATGTGAATGTTGCTAGGATAGATCTAAGTTTTCTAAAAGCCCCTCCACCACCACCTCCCTCCTCTCCCATAGGTGGATCAGGAGCCCATGATCCATCCTCCTGCGACCCTCACTAATCGGTGGCTGAAGCCTGGACTGCATAGACCTGCAGGAGGAAATTAGAGCTGTTCCATGTGCCAGGAAACACAGACAGGGCCGTCAGTATCCACTAGAGAACAGGGACATACCTCAGGGCCAGTGTGAGCATTACATGAGGAGATCCTTCAATATTGATATTAATCAACGAATGACATAATGCGGATATTGCTATAGCCCCTCCTCTCGCCTAACAAAACAACAAAATGCAAAAGAGCATGGGTGGTATTGCTACTGTATTTGGCCAGAGGTGTCGTGGGATGGCCTGTCGTGGGATGGCCAATGCTCTTCTCCAGCTCTCTGCCCAAAGCTGTCTGGGCTAACGGTTCTGTACTCTGATGTCTCAATCTAGTTGTGTTTGCATTACTGTACTCTGCCTCCTCTGGTAAATTGTCCAGAAGAAGAGCATTGGTCCATCAGCAAATTACCCAGAAAAAGCTGACAGTTCAGGTTCTGACAGGCTTTTTTTTTCACTGGCAGATTGTCACCGACTACTATGGTTTAATTAACCTAGCTTCTGTCTAGTGTGTCTGAGCCATCCCCACAACTCTCCCCTCCCACATCTCTCCTCTACCATCTTAAACAAAATACTGGTTCAAGGGACTGATGGCTGCTGTTATTTTGGTCATTGTTTCTGTTGTGATGGCTGTTGTCAGTCTTGTCATTGTGGCTGTCTCTAACCTGTGTTTCTTCTGTCCCCTGTACTGGCTGACAGTATCACCCTGACAAGCAGGGCCCAGATGTGACTGTGACTGAGGCAGAGGAGCACTTACACAGGTTCATTGAGGTTGATCAGGCTTGGAAGGTTCTGAGCAACCAGGAGACCAAGAGAGCCTACGATCTGCAGTTGCGTGGTAAGTCGTCCTCCTTCCATAGTTCAGAGGAGTCTCTCAGAGGAACAATCCGGCTCCGTTAAGAAACATTCACTCTCCCATAATTTACAATACATCTACACTAGCACATAGTACTCCCACTCTCTGATGCTCTTTCAGCCACCATCTCATCCCTATCTTTTTTTAATAGCTCTCCTGTGATTCATTTGAACATGAAACATGATTTTTCATTTCATTACACGTTTGGAATTTTATGGTTTTATTTATTCTTACTGGTTGGTTCATGCTCAATTAAATTCCATAGCAATTCCCCTTGGGACCATCCCTTGCTTAATATTGAGTGATAAACAGTGACGCTGTGTGAAGTCACTAAGGCCACATATAACTAGTGGGCCTATTTTGTCTGAAAAGGTCACACTAAATGAGGCATGAACCAATACCGTTTGCATAACTTAAATTCTATTTCTAAGATTTCCTTGAAACTTTAAAAGTCAGAAGCAATAATAGTCTCTAGTACCAACCCATTAAAAACAACTGGCCTGTTTTACGAAGTTGTTCACCTGAACGTTTCTCACTTATCTGGGTGCACAAGAAAGGGCAGAGGGCTTGTTTTGCAAAGACCCTCCTATTCACCCACCCACACAGCCAATACATGAATAAAACAAGCAAGAGATTGTGTTGGGCTCCTTACAATGGTTGTTTTCTGCCATCTCTGTCCCTCATAAAATGCTCCTTGGAGGAGGGGGAAATGTAGGTCAGGCCTTTTACACATGGCCTAGCTTTACATGAAGTGATATGCTCCCCCGTGATCCCAGGAAAGAGGTTCCCCTAGCTAGCTCTCCATTAGGACCTTCAACAACTCTACATTCAGGCCGTGTGTGTGTGTGTGTGTGTGCACCATTAGCAGGGGAGAGCTCTCATCACCTTTGGGGGCAAACACTCAGCCAGCCAGCCACAGCACAGTGCCACTCTATAAGGCAACACATTCTAGCCATAGCATTGACATATAGAGTGTCTGTAATAGAAAGAAACCCCTCTCTGGCCCTCATAGATGGTGTTGACTTTGTCTATCATTGTATGCTGCCTTACAATAACCAAACTCTAAAGATTCCTGCCGTAAACACCCTTTTTAACCGCTTTTTAAATCATTATTTTTTCACTCATCCTCTGAATATCTAACATTTAGATCTCCATGGACAGTTATCCATTATGACCTAACAATGAGTAAGAAAGAAGTGGAGGTTGTGTTTTCATTTAACAATCATTTTTATTTCCAGCATGAATACTTTGAATCCAACACACCTTTTCTATAACACAGACAAATCAGAGTTTCTCTGTTGAATGTGAAATCTGGGCATTCTTTGTTGGCCGGTCTGTAGGAATATTGGATGTACCTCATTTCTGGTTGCAGGGTGATTGTTGTAAGCATAGCAGAGGTGTAAAGTACTTAAGTAAAAATGATTTTAAGTACTAAAGTAGTTTTTGGGGTTATCTGTACTTTACTATTTATATTTTTGACAACTTTTACTTCACTACATTCCTGAAGAAAATAATGTACTTTTTGCTCCATATGTTTTCCCAGCACCCAAAAGTACTTGTTACATTTTGAATGCTTAGTGAGACAGGAAAATGGTCCAATTCACACTTATCAGGAGAACATCCCTGGTCATCCCTACTGCCTCTGATCTGGTGGACTCACTAAACACAAATGCTTTGTTTGTAAATTATGTCTTGAGAATTGGAGTGTGACTATCTTTAAATAAAAAAAATAAAAAGAGATTGTCGCTGTCTGGTTTGCTTAATATAAGGAATTTTGAAATGATTTATACTTTGAGACTTAAGTATATTTTAGCAATTACATTTACCTTTGATACTTAAGTATATTTAGAACCAAGTATTTTCTCTTATGGTGTCTTTTACTCAAGTATGACAATTGGGTGCTTTTTCCACCACTGGCCAATAGGGAGGGTTGGGTAGTAGACTAGCAGCGCACAGCTCCCATCTGTCTGGCCGCTGTAGATCTCTGTAGTGTTCAATCAGAGGCAGATCTCCAGTACCTACCAGTAAACAGCACCATAGTGTTTAATGTTGCCCAGCCATTCAGAAGGACTGGCTCATTCTGCACTGTGATCAAGTGGGGCTGATAATTAAAACAAACACGACTGAAGCCAGCTCAAAGGCCTGTTTCATCCAGATTTCAGAGGAACTCAGTCATTCCTTCTGTTGTTTATCAGAGGGAGATGGATGAAACTCTGTTGCTAGGCCCTTTTGAACTTCATCATGAGTGGAATGTTTTATCTTCTTGCTCATTAGAAATGAAGGGGGAAGGATATTCATTCACTACTATCCCCATGTCTATTACAACTGAGAATGTATAGCCTTCTTCCAAGTGATATTCAATACCATTACAACAAAGAAACAGTTAAAAGCTGATAGCCTCAAAGCATTAGGAACGAATCCCATGTTGGCTGTCAAACTATATCATAAACAACCGGCGTTGCAAATCATTTTGGTACTGAGACCGGGGTTGCATTTTCCTGTGTTTAGGCAGACATGTATGGTAATTACTAGGGACGGTAATTGTGTTTTGTGGCGGAGGGAGAAGTGTGGGTGTGCAGGGTGGATGCGTTCTGCTCCAGGTCTCTGACACACCGTTGGGTTGTCTAGGAGCGATGTGCAGCCAGACTAATACTAAATCATCTCTTTCTTAATGTGCCTCACCTCCACCGCCCCATTGCCAAACACATAGTGGTCGTCTTCCCGGATTGATTCGGGGCACCTTGCAGCAGCCCACTGGAGAGGCATGTAAGGCGTGTTTCTCCTCCTCCCCAACACTGAGACCAGTGACCTCCATAGATCTCCAACCGCTCGCCATGAGGCAAAATGCATGCTTTAGTTAACACTATCTGCTCTAATTCACTCACAAAACAGTATGTAGGCCTGCATCAGGGGTCAGCAGCAGGTGGAGGGATTAATATTTTTTCTCCCTCAATATAAAAAATATATACAAATTATGTGTGTATTGTGTGGGATTTCAGTTTTTAGTAAAAAATAAATAAAAAAAATCACAAATCACCAGGAATTCAGCAAAAAATTTGTTTCATTTATGCTTACCGCTGACCTACATAATTCAAGAAGATTTAAATGGATATTCCCATGAAACTGATTTGAGATGCAGTTTGAACATTTCACCTGTAAAACGTGAAGAATGATCATTCATGGTTGACAGAGATGGCCTAATTTGGTGTTTGAGGGTATTAAAATAAGAAAAAGGTATTGCGAAAATATTCATAGACTAGCATTTTTAGGAGGCATTTTATGCACTTTCTAAAATTATATTTAATAGGCTACATCTTGTCGATACAAACTTTGAGAAATGCTGACATCATAAAAAATGGTGCTCCGGCACCTTAAAAAAATAGTTGTTCATGGGACCTGGCAGAGCCTCCTTGGGATCTCCTCAGTAGTGACTGGCTGTCCATCTGGGCCTTCTGGGCAGGGTGCATCAACTGGCTGAGTCATGGTCACTCTGACTCCAACACTAGCAAGACTACAATGTCCCGTCAAGACTACAGTGTGCAGTGTAGTTGATCTGCTTTTGTTCCTTTACAAGTAATTTTGAGGCCTAGATCAGGCATGGACATCTATTTGCCCTGTAGTATTAGCTTAACTGTTGAAGCACTGTGACAAAGGGTCCCAGTGAATGTATAGCCTCATTTTGAATGATGTATTGAATCACCTAGATGTAGGACTATAATTTCCACCTGACCACTGTCAAATTATGTTCTCACAAGATTTCAGTAACAACGACAGTTAACCAAATCTACATTTTGATTGGTGTATCTGTCATTTGAGCCTCATCCGTAAAATGTTACAGTATATCACCAGGATGAATTAAGACACCTTTTACTGAGAATTTACTGACACATTTTCTCAATCTCACTGTACCACTACTTAAAAAACTCATGAACAGTAGGTGAAAATGTATTCACCAAACCTATCCAATGATATCCATACATAGCTGTGAGGTAGGCCACTTAGGCTAGTCTCCTGACTAATTAAAGACCAGCATTAAAGAGTGGCATCAAAAAGTGCTAATTACCGTTTCCTCACAAAGACTGGTGAAGAGGTACTGTACTGCTGGAAATGGAGTGAAGTGTTAATATCTATTACTGTAGTTGTCTGTCTTTGTTCTTATATTAACAGTAGGCTGGCCTATAACGTCAAATGTCTGACACAGTTTGAAGTACAATACAGATTAGGCTATATGCACTATTATAAACCAGGACTTTATGGTCTATGATACTGATTGGCTGAAGCAGGAATTCAGCCATGTGCATATCAGACAATAATATATTGTACCACGGATATGACGCAAAAATACTTGGTAACTGCTCTATTTAGGTTGGTAACCAGTTTTAAATAGCATTAAGACCCCAATAAACCACACCCACTCGGCCCTTATTGCTGAAGTGGATACCATTTTAAAATGAATATCTGAAAGCATCTTTGACTGTATGTTCCCCTAATTTCAATCAATACTGAGACATAGTTCATCCATCCTTTGCAGGGAGGTATATCTGTGTCTTGCATATTCAGCAGTATGTGGCCTAACGTTACCTAAGAGCGTGTCGGAATTGTCACGCACTACTCTGCGTACTTCTAATTTCACTTAGTGGTTCTGCGGCATCTGTCCCTTCCCTGAATTATCACCTCAATATTGAGTGTTGCTTTAAGAGATTTCATATATGCACCATTACCAGTGTTCCCACTGTGTCATAGTGGCGGTGAGGGGAAACTGTCCAAACCTATGAATCAATGAACCTAGATAAAACCAGTGTAGCTTAATCAGTCTCTCCAGGATTATGCGAAAGCAAAATGTTTAGCTAAATCAACAATTCCCCGCATATTACGCACAAAAGTCAAATCAGCGCAATATTATCGCATAAAACTGACCCATCACTGCAGTACAGAAAGATGGCTCGCATTTTCAACTAATCACCGCACATTTAACACATATCGTTCAATCAAGCCACTCGTCAAACTTTTCCCCTCGTCAGCGCATTTTCACAATAATTTGGACGACAACATCGCATATTTCCATGCAAAATGTCAGAATTTCCACAGGAAAATCAAGCATTTTTTCCCGAAAATATCCAGTACCAGTCAAATGTGGATATATCTACTCATTCAAGGGTTTCTCTTTATTTTGACTATTTTCTACATTGTAGAATAATAGTAAAGACATCAAAACTCTGAAATAACACACATGGAATCATGCAGTAACCAAAAAAGTGTTTAAACAATTCAAAATACAGTGCCTTGCGAAAGTATTCGGCCCCCTTGAACTTTGCAACCTTTTGCCACATTTCAGGCTTCAAACATAAAGATATAAAACTGTATTTTTTTGTGAAGAATCAACAACAAGTGGGACACAATCATGAAGTGGAACGACATTTATTGGATATTTCAAACTTTTTTAACAAATCAAAAACTGGAAAATTGGGCGTGCAAAATTATTCAGCCCCCTTAAGTTAATACTTTGTAGCGCCACCTTTTGCTGCGATTACAGCTGTAAGTCGCTTGGGGTATGTCTCTATCAGTTTCGCACATCGAGAGACTGAACTTTTTTCCCATTCCTCCTTGCAAAACAGCTCAAGCTCAGTGAGGTTGGATGGAGAGCATTTGTGAACAGCAGTTTTCAGTTCTTTCCACAGATTCTCGATTGGATTCAGGTCTGGACTTTGACTTGGCCATTCTAACACCTGGATATGTTTATTTTTGAACCATTCCATTGTAGATTTTGCTTTATGTTTTGGATCATTGTCTTGTTGGAAGACAAATCTCCGTCCCAGTCTCAGGTCTTTTGCAGACCCCATCAGGTTTTCTTCCAGAATGGTCCTGTATTTGGCTCCATCCATCTTCCCATCAATTTTAACCATCTTCCCTGTCCCTGCTGAAGAAAAGCAGGCCCAAACCATGATGCTGCCACCACCATGTTTGACAGTGGGGATGGTGTGGTCAGGGTGATGAGCTGTGTTGCTTTTACGCCAAACATAACGTTTTGCATTGTTGCCAAAAAGTTCAATTTTGGTTTCATCTGACCAGAGCACCTTCTTCCACATGTTTGGTGTGTCTCCCAGGTGGCTTGTGGCAAACTTTAAACTACACTTTTTATGGATATCTTTAAGAAATGGCTTTCTTCTTGCCACTCTTCCATAAAGGCCAGATTTGTGCAATATACGACTGATTGTTGTCCTATGGACAGAGTCTCCCACCTCAGCTGTAGATCTCTGCAGTTCATCCAGAGTGATCATGGGCCTCTTGGCTGCATCTCTGATCAGTCTTCTCCTTGTATGAGCTGAAAGTTTAGAGGGACGGCCAGGTCTTGGTAGATTTGCAGTGGTCTGATACTCCTTCCATTTCAATATTATCGCTTGCACAGTGCTCCTTGGGATGTTTAAAGCTTGGGAAATCTTTTTTGTATCCAAATCTTTAAACTTTAAACTTCTTCACAACAGTATCTCGGACCTGCCTGGTGTGTTCCTTATTCTTCATGATGCTCTGCGCTTTTAACGGACCTCTGAGACTATCACAGAGCAGGTGCATTTATACGGAGACTTGATTACACACAGGTGGATTGTATTTATCATCATTAGTCATTTAGGTCAACATTGGATCATTCAGAGATCCTCACTGAACTTCTGGAGAGAGTTTGCTGCACTGAAAGGAAAGGGGCTGAATAATTTTGCACGCCCAATTTTTCAGTTTTTGATTTGTTAAAAAAGTTTGAAATATCCAATAAATGTCGTTCCACTTCATGATTGTGTCCCACTTGTTGTTGATTCTTCACAAAAAAATACAGTTTTATATCTTTATGTTTGAAGCCTGAAATGTGGCAAAAGGTCGCAAAGTTCAAGGGGGCCGAATACTTTCGCAAGGCACTGTATATTTGAGATTCTTCAAAGTAGCCACCTTTTGCCTTGATGACAGCTTAGCACACTGTTGACATTCTCTCACCCAGCTTCACCTGGAATGCTTTTCTAACAGTCTTGAAGGAGTTCCTACATATTCTGAGCGCTTGTTGGCTGCTTTTCTTTCACTCTGCGGTCCAACTCATCCCAAACCATCTCAATTGGGTTGAGGTCAGGTGATTGTGGAGGCCAGGTCATCTGATGTAGCACTCCATCACTCTCCTTCTTGGTCAAATAGCCCTTACACAGACTGGAGGTCTGTTGGGTCATTGTCCTGTTGAAAAACAAATGATAGTGCAAACCAGATGGGATGATGTAGCGCTGCAGAATGCTGTGGTAGCCATGCTGGTTAAGTGTGCCTTGAATTCTAAATACACTGCTAAAAAAAATAAAGGGAACACTAAAATAACACATCCTAGATCTGAATGAAGGAAATATTCTTATTAAATACTTTTTTCTTCACATAGTTGAATGTGCTGACAACAAAGTCACACAAAAATGATCAATGGAAATCAAATGTATCAACCCATGGAGGTCTGGATTTGGAGTCACACTCAAAATTAAAGTGGAAAACCACACTACAGGCTGATCCAACTTTGATGTAATGTCCTTAAAACATGTCAAAATGAGGTTCAGTAGTGTGTGTGGCCTCCACGTGCCTGTTTGACCTCCCTACAACTCCTGGGCATGCTCCTGATGAGGTGGCGGATGGTCTCCTGAGGGATCTCCTCCCAGACCTGGACTAAAGCATCCGCCAACTCCTGGACAGTCTGTGGTACATTCAGTGGCGTTGGTGTATGGAGCGAGACATGATGTCCCAGATGTGCTCAATTGGATTCAGGTCTGGGGAACGGGTGGTCCAGTCCATAGCATCAATGCCTTCCTCTTGCAGGAACTGCTGACACACTCCAGCCACATGAGGTCTAGCATTGTCTTGCATTAGGAGGAACCCAGGGCCAACCGCACCAGCATATGGTCTCACAAGGGGTCTGAGGATCTCATCTCGGTACCTAATGGCAGTCAGGCTACCTCTGGCGAGCACATGGAGGGCTGTGCGGCCCCCCAAAGAAATGCCACTCCACACCATGACTGACCCACCGCCAAACCGGTTATGCTGGAGGATGTTACAGGCAGCAGAACGGTGTCTCCAGACTGTCACGTCTGTCACATGTGCTCAGTGTGAACCTGCTTTCATCTTTGAAGAGCACAGGGCGCCAGTGGCGAATTTGCCAATCTTGGTGTTCTCTGGCAAATGCCAAACATCCTGCACGGTGTTGGGCTGTAAGCACAACCCCCACCTACGGAGGCTGGGCCCTCATACCACCCTCATGGAGTCTGTTTCTGACCATTTGAGCAGACACATGCACATTTGTGGCCTTGCTGGAGGTCATTTCGCAGCGCTCTGGCAGTGCTCCTCCTGCTCCTCCTTGCACAAAGGCGGAGGTAGTGGTCCTGCTGCTGGGTTGTTGCCCTCCTACGGCCTCCTCCACGTCTCCTGATGTACTGGCCTGTCTCCTGGTAGCGCCTCCATGCTCTGGACACTATGCTGACAGACACAGCAAACCTTCTTGCCACAGCTCGCATTGATGTGCCATCCTGGATGAGCTGCACTACCTGAGCCACTTGTGTGGGTTGTAGACTCCGTCTCATGCTACCACTAGAGTGAAAGCACCGCCAGCATTCAAAAGTTACCAAAACATCAGCCAGGAAGCATAGGAACTGAGAAGTGGTCTGTGGTCACCACCTGCAGAACCACTCCTTTATTGGGGGTGTCTTGCTAATTGCCTATAATTTCCACCTGTTGTCTATTCCATTTGCACAACAGCATGTGACATTTATTGTCAATCAGTGTTGCTTCCTAAGTGGACAGTTTGATTTCACAGAAGTGTGATTGACTTGGAGTTACATTGTGTTGTTTAAGTGTTCCCTTTATTTTTTTGAGCAGTGTTTTTTGATTTGTTTAACACTCTTTTTTTGGTTACTACATGATTCCATATGTCTTATTTCATGTCTTCACTACTATTCTACAATGTAGAAAATAGTAAAAATAAAGAAAAACCCTTGAATGAGTTGGTGTCCAAACTTTTGAATGGTTCTGTATGAAAACATATAAACAATCCCGGAGAGGCTGCCTAATGCCTTCATATTCCTTACTATTTAGACAGAGATTCATGCAAGATCTCAATTGTCTTCCCCAAGAAACTACCATTGAATGAGATCAGAGTCTAACATCTCACATCCTCCCATCTCCCCTCCATCTGCCTTTCGTTTGTGTGCTTTGCCTGTGGTACTCTTGAATCTCCTGTATCACTCTCTTGAACACTGAATGTCACTGGCACAACAGTAGCCTACAAATATGTATCTAAGAGCATCAATGTGATTTTTAAAATCTGTATTTTTCTATCGTCAATTATTGTACCATTGTGGAGTGACACTTTTATTTATTTTTTTAATAGATTTATGACATTTTCATTTTTCTTCTGTCTCAATACAGCCAGCGAACTGAATCAGAG
Source organism: Oncorhynchus tshawytscha (assembly GCF_018296145.1). NCBI lineage: Eukaryota > Metazoa > Chordata > Actinopteri > Salmoniformes > Salmonidae > Oncorhynchus > Oncorhynchus tshawytscha. Next base: position 43,638,436 of record NC_056447.1, on the reverse strand, counting down.
TTGGCCAGTCGACGCCCATGTCTGTCTGGACGACATGACTTGGGATGATGGTGAGTCAAGTCATGGTCATCTTTATCTTACTTATTTAATCATAATCTCTTCTGTGCTGCCATTGAAGTCATCGTAGATAGATCCATAAAGTACTTCTCCACCTGTCTCATCCCATGTGCCCCTTTTCTCTCAGCTGTTTGTCATTGTCTGTCTGTGTTCTCTTTTCAGATAACGAGGTGTACACGTATGGCTGTCGCTGTGGAGGGGAATTCTCCATTGGAAGAGAGGAGGCGGAGGGAGAAGAGGCCATTGTGTGCTGTGATACCTGTTCACTCAGCATAGAAGTCAAGACGACAACCTGACGGTCTCATTGTTCGCCAGACGCCTCTAAATCCTGAAGAGCTAGATCAAGGAGGTTCATAGTTTTCTTTTAATCTACATCCACCGAACATGTGTCCACATTTGAACCTTTTTAAATGGGCACCCCCATGGGACCTTGTGCACTTGTCTATTGGACAATGAAAGGAAATTTGATTTTGCTCTTTTAAATGTCATGCAATAAAATCATTGTGCAAAATTCAACTAACAACCAATCAAGTGAACTGTCATGATAATGGGAGTGTGGGTCTCACATGCACGCACTTCATATAATGGGCTCTAGTTTAACAGACCTTACACAATGGTAAATCTAAGCGCAGGTGGTAGCGCTATAGGTTCAGGGGTGTGTCAGAAATATTTTTGCTATTTTCATAATCAAAATTATCGGCGCACTTGCCGTTGGTGCGAAAGGGCTGGGTTTTTGAATAATCAGTGTGTAGAGGCTTGGCCCCTCACTGGCCAATCAGAAAATGCTCCATGGTGAAATATTTGGTTGCTTCAAGTTCTGTATTTAGGGTCTTTTATGTATTGCCTTGGAATCAACTCCAGTTACAATGTTAGTCCATTTTATAGTTTGTTAAATAATCAAATGTATACCTGTCTTTGCTAAATACATTAACTTGAACCCATTTGCTGTGGCTTCAATAGCATTCACACTGGTTTATCACTAGCCACTTTATATGATGCTTACATACCCTACATTACTCCTCTCATGTATATACTGTACTCCATACCATCTACTGCATCTTGCCTATGCCGTTCGGGCATCACTCATTCATATGTTTTTATTTACATATTCTTATTCATTCCTTTAGACTTGTGTGTGTATAAGGTAGTTGTGGTGAAATTGTTAGGTTATATTACTTGTTAGATATTACTGCATGGTCGGAACTAGAAGCACAAGCATTTAGCTACACTCGCATTAACATTGCTAACCATGTGTTTGTGACAAACTTGATTTGTTTAGGGGCTAGGCCTCCTGTAAATTGTGTTATGGCTGAGCATGGACATGTTAAAAATTGGCAATGAGCAAAATTCAATTAATTGTTGATAAGGCCAAGAAAGAGTGAATAATTTGAAGCAAGTTCAGAACAAAACAAATTGATTTAAAATGTCACACTTACAGGCACCATAATTTCTATAATATTAAAACGTGGAGGGTTTTACACACATCCAAACTTTTAAAAGTAGCTGGCCAAATCTACTGTAAAGAGAGAGGGAGAATGTCCACTCACTGTTATAGTGCTCCCAAATAGGTCTGTTTTCTGAACATAATTGAAACCTTACAGATAAGATCTCATTCAGATCAGGGGTTTTATGCACGTCCAAAAAAAGGGACCTGCATGGTTAAAATAATGTGGGCCTGCCTACAGTGCATAGATCAAACGGGTTTGTCAGCTCACTGTTTAACTCCTCTCAAACTTTAATAACGCTTTGGTGATTTTAAGATTCATTTCCAAGTGTTCTCAGGAGCCAAACCCTTTATCGACAGTCTTGACTACTTCGCGATTGCATTGGGCAGGACAAAAAAAGTACTTAATTGAGAGGAGGGAAGGCTATGCTTGGTTATTAACCAAATAAAATGAAATTGGGGAAAAAAACATTTTGTATTTTTGTTTCTCAATACGATGTATACAGGCACCAAAAGCACATCAGGCTACTCTTGTTCCATGTTCATATGGGCTTTGTGTATCACGGCTAGATGGGCTGTGTTTCCGCGGTAAAAATTCATGCCATAGCCAACTACAGTGCCTTGCGAAAGTATTCGGCCCCCTTGAACTTTGCGACCTTTTGCCACATTTTAGGCTTCAAACATAAAGATAAAACTGTATTTTTTGTGAAGAATCAACAAGAAGTGGGACACAATCATGAAGTGGAACGACATTTATTGGATATTTCAAACTTTTTTAACAAATCAAAAACTGAAAAATTGGGCGTGCAAAATTATTCAGCCCCCTTAAGTTAATACTTTGTAGCGCCACCTTTTGCTGCGATTACAGCTGTAAGTCGCTTGGGGTATGTCTCTCTCAGTTTTGCACATCGAGAGACTGAAATTTTTTCCCATTCCTCCTTGCAAAACAGCTTGAGCTCAGTGAGGTTGGATGGAGAGCATTTGTGAACAGCAGTTTTCAGTTCTTTCCACAGATTCTCGATTGGATTCAGGTCTGGACTTTGACTTGGCCATTCTAACACCTGGATATGTTTATTTTTGAACCATTCCATTGTAGATTTTGCTTTATGTTTTGGATCATTGTCTTGTTGGAAGACAAATCTCCGTCCCAGTCTCAGGTCTTTTGCAGACTCCATCAGGTTTTCTTCCAGAATGGTCCTGTATTTGGCTCCATCCATCTTCCCATCAATTTTAACCATCTTCCCTGTCCCTGCTGAAGAAAAGCAGGCCCAAACCATGATGCTGCCACCACCATGTTTGACAGTGGGGATGGTGTGTGTTTAGGGTGATGAGCTGTGTTGCTTTTACGCCAAACATAACGTTTTGCATTGTTGCCAAAAAGTTCAATTTTGGTTTCATCTGACGAGAGCACCTTCTTCCACATGTTTGGTGTGTCTCCCAGGTGGCTTGTGGCAAACTTTAAACGACACTTTTTATGGATATCTTTAAGAAATGGCTTTCTTCTTGCCACTTCCATAAAGGCCAGATTTGTGCAATATACGACTGATTGTTGTCCTATGGACAGAGTCTCCCACCTCAGCTGTAGATCTCTGCAGTTCATCCAGAGTGATCATGGGCCTCTTGGCTGCATCTCTGATCAGTCTTCTCCTTGTATGAGCTGAAAGTTTAGAGGGACGGCCAGGTCTTGGTAGATTTGCAGTGGTCTGATACTCCTTCCATTTCAATATTATCGCTTGCATAGTGCTCCTTGGGATGTTTAAAGCTTGGGAAATCTTTTTGTATCCAAATCCGGCTTTAAACTTCTTCACAACAGTATCTCGGACCTGCCTGGTGTGTTCCTTGTTCTTCATGATGCTCTCTGCGCTTTTAACGGACCTCTGAGACTATCACAGTGCAGGTGCATTTATACGGAGACTTGATTACACACAGGTGGATTGTATTTATCATCATTAGTCATTTAGGTCAACATTGGATCATTCAGAGATCCTCACTGAACTTCTGGAGAGAGTTTGCTGCACTGAAAGTAAAGGGGCTGAATAATTTTGCACGCCCAATTTTTAAGTTTTTGATTTGTTAAAGTTTGAAATATCCAATAAATGTCGTTCCACTTCATGATTGTGTCCCACTTGTTGTTGATTCTTCACAAAAAAATACAGTTTGATATCTTTGTTTGAAGCCTGAAATGTGGCAAAAGGTCGCAAAGTTCAAGGGGGCCGAATACTTTCGCAAGGCACTGTATGTTACTGCTAAAACCTGCTTTTGATTGGTCTTAACTATCCCTGTCAAAGCTGCCTGAAATTAGCACTTTGGATCATGTTTTTAAGGACACACCTAAAATATTTCCACTCCTCCCATCTGAGCGCAAGTGAGCTGATATAACACGGGTAAATTGCATAACCTGCCGTTGGGCCTGGAAAATGCTAGTGCAACAGTTTTTACATGAAGAAATTACAAACTATAATGCGTTTGAAACTTTTGATGCCTTCACGCCAGCTGAAAATAAAGGCCTTAGTCTCTGGTAGACCCTGAAGTCCTATTGAGTAGACCCTGAAGTCCTATTGAGTAGACCCTGAAGTCCTATTGAGTAGACCCTGAAGTCCTATTGAGTAGACCCTGAAGTCCTATTGAGTAGACCCTGAAGTCCTATTGAGTAGACCCTGAAGTCCTATTGAGTAGACCCTGAAGTCCTGTTGAGTAGACCCTGAAGTCCTGTTGAGTAGACCCTGAAGTCCTGTTGAGTAGACCCTGAAGTCCTGTTGAGTAGACCCTGAAGTCCTGAGTAGACCCTGAAGTCCTGTTGAGTAGACCCTGAAGTCCTGTTGAGTAGACCCTGAAGTCCTGTTGAGTAGACCCTGGAGTCCTGTTGAGTAGACCCTGGAGTCCTGTTGAGTAGTCCTGTTGAGTAGACCCCCTGGAGTCCTGTTGAGTAGACCCTGAAGTCCTGTTGAGTAGACCCTGAAGTCCTGTTGAGTAGACCCTGAAGTCCTGTTGAGTAGACCCTGAGACCCTGTCCTGTTGAGTAGACCCTGAAGTCCTGTTGAGTAGACCCTGAAGTCCTGTTGAGTAGACCCTGGAGTCCTGTTGAGTAGACCCTGGAGTCCTGTTGAGTAGACCCTGAGTCCTGTTGAGTAGAGTCCTGTTGAGTAGACCCTGGAGTCCTGTTGAGTAGACCCTGGAGTCCTGTTGAGTAGACCCTGGAGTCCTGTTGAGTAGACCCCTGTTGAGTCCCTGGAGTCCTGTTGAGTAGACCCTGGAGTCCTGTTGAGTAGACCCTGGAGTCCTATTGAGTAGACCCTGGAGTCCTATTGAGTAGACCCTGGAGTCCTATTGAGTAGACCCTGAAGTCCTATTGAGTAGACCCTGAAGTCCTATTGAGTAAAATAATCTGCACTTTGTTTGCACCCCCCTTCCATTGTGAAAAGCAAATGTCTCGGTAACTTGTTAGCTTTTAACTTTGTTTGCATGTAAATAAATATTTTTTTCCTAGACTCAATGCGGTTACAAACGGCCTCCACACTTCACCACAGACCCCTCTAGTGAATGGCAACATTTTTGTCTTATTGTCCCTCAGCCCCAATGTTGGCAGATAGGAGAGGTTACAGCAATGGGACGGGGTCATGGGTTCATTATACTTCAAACAGAGTCATTAGGCTGTTCGCTAAAATCTATCCTTTTGTAGCAGAAACAGCTTGAGCGGGGCAAACCACGCTTTTCACCAATATCCCACAGTCTGAACCAGGGCTAGACCTGCCAGTGGGCCAGCAACAGTCCAAACCTTAATCCACTGTGACATCAATTAAGAATAATCTCATCACTTTTAGAGATTGGGCTTGTCAAAGCTTTAATTAAGTTCTCTCGGTGTCTCTCCTATATAGTGCAGACAAGATCAACAACACATTATGGTATAGTGATGGACTTTAGAATCCCAGAGGCGATTTGTGTGGATGTCACTTTTAACCTGGTGTGAACTTGGGTCTCTGGAGAAATCTTCTATATTAGTTTACAGTTGGAAAATTTATATGTTCAGCTCCTTATTGATTTAAATGACTTCCAATAGTAGTCGGAATGAACGATCAATATGATGGCATTTTGAGCTTTGTTTTGTTGTGACTTAGAAATGTTGTAGATTCCGATGATTCTCTGTAAAGGTACTACAGTGGGGTCTGAAATTATTGACACTTGATAAATATGCAAAAATGACTGTAAAATAAATTATTCAAATACTGAGCTATATTGTATGCTCCAAAAAATTGGGAAATCTTATTTTTTTTTTGGTGGATTTGGTCTTGAAATGAGAAGACACAAGCTGAAAATAACCCCATCTCTACTGTCAAATATGGTGGTAGCTCTGATGTTATGAGCTATTTTTCTTCCACTGGTCCAGGGTCCCTTGTTAAAGTCAACGGCATCATGAACTCTACCAAGTAACAGGACATTTTAGCCAAAAACCTGGTTGCCCCTAGCAGGAGGCTAAAATGTAGCCTGAAGTGGATCTTCCAGCAAGACACCAACTCTAAAACACACGTCAAAATCCAAGTGTTATGAATCTTATACTGGATACACATGGTATACGCTGTCCAACGAAATGCTTACCTGCAGGTTTCTTCTTGACAATGCAAGAATAATAAGAAATAAAATAAGAATATGAACATCAAGTAAATGTCTCAGAAGACTATAAAGATTTTAGCATAAGTATAATACAGGAAGACACAATTTATAGTCCTGTATTTACACATGAGAGAAGGGAGGAATGGGGGGGCAAGTGTTTAAATTGTGCAGAATTAGAAATAGTAAATGAATGTCTGGTAGCAGATGTGCGTGTGTGAATGCATGTGTGAAGTTGCGGAGAGTCAGTGCAGGTGTTCAGTTCAAGTGTTCACCAGTCTGATGGCTTCTAGATAGGAAGTGTCTCTGAGCCTGTTGGTATCAGACTTCATGCTTCGATACCGCCTGCCTAAGTGAGAAAATAGCTTGTGGCTGCGGTGTGTGGGGCTCTTTATGATGCTGTGGGACTACCTCAGGCAATGTTTAAAGTAGATGTTCTGGATGGGTGGGCCGTCTTCACCACCCACTGAAGGGCGTTGCGGGTGTGGACAGAGCAATTCCTGTACCAGGCCGTGATGCAAACAGTCAGAACGCTCTCGATGGTGCAGTGGTAGTATTGTAGAGGACCTGTTCCGAATCCCTTTGGGCCGGCAGTCTAGGGGGGATGGTAACGAGACCCTTAACATAACTCATGCAAAGTATAATAGTGAAAAAGTAACAGTGAGAACGAAAAACCACAGACAACTAAATTACCGTCAAACACTCATGGTTTATTTTTAAACACACGGTAAAGGGGGGCAGGAAAAGGGTCTGAGCTGGACCCAAGGAAAGAAACAAATATCCCCTAGACTAGCCTACTTCAATACAGCTAACTAACTAACCAAAAATACCGCGGGTGGTCCGCCCAGTTCTAACTAGTGTTCTTAGACAAAGTATTCCTACAGGTAGTGTATGCCCATGGGCAACTTGTCTTCCCTTTTCCCACCATCAAACAAACACCATAACAAAACCAATACTCAATGTGACATCTAGTTGCAAAAAACGTAGTTGCAAAAACAAAAGAGAGCTCAATCCAAAGAGAGAGAGAGAGCTATAGAGAGCAAGATACAGTGCCTTGCGAAAGTATTCGGCCCCCTTGAACTTTGCGACCTTTTGCCACATTTCAGGCTTCAAACATAAAGATATAAAACTGTATTTTTTTGTGAAGAATCAACAACAAGTGGGACACAATCATGAAGTGGAACGAGATTTATTGGATATTTCAAACTTTTTTAACAAATCAAAAACTGAAAAATTGGGCGTGCAAAATTATTCAGCCCCTTTACTTTCAGTGCAGCAAACTCTCTCCAGAAGTTCAGTGAGGATCTCTGAATGATCCAATGTTGACCTAAATGACTAATGATGATAAATACAATCCACCTGTGTGTAATCAAGTCTCCGTATAAATGCACCTGCACTGTGATAGTCTCAGAGGTCTGTTAAAAGTGCAGAGAGCATCATGAAGAACAAGGAACACACCAGGCAGGTCCGAGATACTGTTGTGAAGAAGTTTAAAGCCGGATTTGGATACAAAAAGATTTCCCAAGCTTTAAACATCCCAAGGAGCACTGTGCAAGCGATAATATTGAAATGGAAGGAGTATCAGACCACTGCAAATCCACCAAGACCTGGCCGTCCCTCTAAACTTTCAGCTCATACAAGGAGAAGACTGATCAGAGATGCAGCCAAGAGGCCCATGATCACTCTGGATGAACTGCAGAGATCTACAGCTGAGGTGGGAGACTCTGTCCATAGGACAACAATCAGTCGTATATTGCACAAATCTGGCCTTTATGGAAGAGTGACAAGAAGAAAGCCATTTCTGAAAGATATCCATAAAAAGTGTCGTTTAAAGTTTGCCACAAGCCACCTGGGAGACACACCAAACGTGGAAGAAGGTGCTCTGGTCAGATGAAACCAAAATTGAACTTTTTGGTAACAATGCAAAACGTTATGTTTGGCGTAAAAGCAACACAGCTCATCACCCTGACCACACCATCCCCACTGTCAAACATGGTGGTGGCAGCATCATGGTTTGGGCCTGCTTTTCTACAGCAGGGACAGGGAAGATGGTTAAAATTGATGGGAAGATGGATGGAGCCAAATACAGGACCATTCTGGAAGAAAACCTGATGGAGTCTGCAAAAGACCTGAGACTGGGACGGAGATTTGTCTTCCAACAAGACAATGATCCAAAACATAAAGCAAAATCTACAATGGAATGGTTCAAAAATAAACATATCCAGGTGTTAGAATGGCCAAATCAAAGTCCAGACCTGAATCCAATCGAGAATCTGTGGAAAGAACTGAAAACTGCTGTTCACAAATGCTCTCCATCCAACCTCACTGAGCTCGCGCTGTTTTGCAAGGAGGAATGGGAAAAAATGTCAGTCTCTCGATGTGCAAAACTGATAGAGACATACTCCAAGCGACTTACAGCTGTAATCGCAGCAAAAGGTGGCGCTACAAAGTATTAACTTAAGGGGGCTGAATAATTTTGCACGCCCAATTTTTCAGTTTTTGATTTGTTAAAAAAGTTTGAAATATCCAATAAATGTCGTTCCACTTCATGATTGTGTCCCACTTGTTGTTGATTCTTCACAAAAAAATACAGTTTTATCTTTATGTTTGAAGCCTGAAATGTGGCAAAAGGTCGCAAAGTTCAAGGGGGCCGAATACTTTCGCAAGGCACTGTATATAGAGCTTAAGATATAGAGAGCAAGATATATAGAGCTTAAGATATAGAGAGCAAGATATATAGAGCGCAAGATATAGAGAGCAAGATATATAGAGAGCAAGATATAGAGAGAGTGATATAGAGAGCAAGATATATAGAGAGTGATATAGAGAGAGTGATATAGAGAGCAAGATATAGAGAGTGATATAGAGAGCAAGATATATAGAGAGTGATATAGAGAGCAAGATATATAGAGAGCAAGATATATAGAGCAAGATATATAGAGAGTGATATAGAGAGCAAGATATATAGAGCAAGATATAGAGAGCAAGATATAGAGAATGCAAGATATAGAGAGCAAGATATAGAGAATGCAAGATATATAGAGAGAGCAAGATATAGAGAGCAAGATATATAGAGAGTGATATAGAGAGCAAGATATATAGAGCGCAAGATATATAGAGAGTGATATAGAGAGCAAGATATATAGAGCGCAAGATATAGAGAGCAAGATATAGAGAGAGTGATATAGAGAATGCAAGATATATAGAGAGTGATATAGAGAGCGAGATATATAGCGCGCGATATATAGAGAGAGATATAGAGAGAGAGAGAGAAATAGAGAGCAAGATATAGAGAAAGAGATATAGAGAGCAAGATATAGATATATATATATATATATATGAGAGAGAGAGAGAGAGAGAGAGAGACAGAGAAAACAACTGACTGGGTTTTTAAACCAAGGGAAAGGGGATGTGATAGGGTAATGGAAAAGGAGCAGATGTCTTCTGATTGATGACTGATTGGGGAATGATGATTGCCACCTGTGAGGGGAGAAGGAGAAAAAAGAAATACACACAGGATACACACACACAGGATACCTGTAACAGGACCAATACTACCACTTCAGAGTGGTGGTGTTGTTGGTCCATGTCAAGTCATTAGTGATGTGGACGCAGAGGAACTTAAAACTGCTGACTCTACTGTAGTCCCGTTGATGTGGATTTGGGCGTGTTCCCTCCTCAGCTTCCTGAAGTCAACAATTAACTCCTTTGTTTTTCTGACGCTGAGGGAGAGGTTTTTGTTCTGGCACCACAATGCCAGTTCACTTACTTCCTCCCTATAGGCTGACTCGTCATTGTTGGTTATCAGGCCTACGATGGAGTTGGTGTCATGCAAAGCCAGGCAGTTGTGAGTGAACAGGGAGTACAGCAGAGGACTGAGGACACACCCCGAGAAGGGTGTAATTGCAGACCCCAATTAGGTCTGTTTTCTAATATCTGCGTTTCTTAAAGTCAAGTTACACCCATTGGTGCTCGTCATTGGCCCATGGCCGTTTCTTTCGCGTCGGGGACAACAGTTGTTGACAACTGTAACTAAGCCTAACCCTAATTACTTTCCTAACCTTAACCCCATTCTCTTAACCTGCCACGGTAATTCACCTAACCTGCCAAGTTAGTTATCCTAACCTGCTATGTAAACAAATCATCTGTGTCGAGAAACCATCAGTCTCATAACAACGGAACTGACCAGTGGCAAGTGTCAATGGGTGTTTCCTGATATCAAGAAACGCCCCGAATTGTGGTCTGCAATTAGACCATATTGCACCCCTCTGGGGGGCCCCTGTGTTAAGTTAGTGTGGAGGAGGTGTTGTTGCCAATCCTCACAGCCTGTGGTCTACCCGTCAGGAAGTCCAGGATCCAGTTGCAGAGGATAGTGTCCAGGCCCAGGGCTTTGAGCTAGGAGGGAACAATAGTGTTGAATGCTGAACTGTAGTCAATGAACAGCTTTCTCACGTAGGTGTTCCTCTTGTCGAGATGTGTTAAGGCTGTGTGAATAGCGATGGAAATGGGATCTTCCACAAAGATTTGGTTAATTGGCCACCAAATCAACATTTTGTAATAGCCATCTAGGTCTCTGGATTTGAAACCCATTGAGAACCTGTGGTTTGAATTGAAAAGGGAAGTCCATAAGCGCAGACAAAGAATATCAAGTCTCTGGAAAGATTATGCATGGAGGTGGACTAAGATCCCTCCCAATGTGTTCTCCAACTCAAAACATTTGAGAAAAAAGGCTGTGCCGTTATCCTCGCAAGGTGAGGAATTGAAAACGGGGGTGTCAATCATTTTAACCCCAACTTTAAATTAAAAAAAAAAAGTATATTACTTGTTAAACAAAATCTAATATAATTTCGCCATTTCTTGAAGCATATATTGGTCTGTATTTTTTATTATTTCTTTGAGACAGTACTTTTGGTGTCAGTAATCTTGAACCTCACAGTATATACTGTACGGGGAAAAAGTGGGACCGTACAATATTATAAGATCACTTGGCTCCTAAGAAAAGTTCCAGACAAAAGTATGCTCCGCCTCCTACTCTTTCCACTAGTTGTTGTCACGATATTGGAGGAGAAGGAGTCCTGTGGCTCTGGGTCTTTCTGTGTGAATGGCAGCCGTAACCTGAAACCCCTGTCAAGTGTGAACAGAACGAAGGAGAGACTTTCACAGATCTCCTTCCAAGTTCACAGGTATCTTTGAAAAGAAAGCCTGAAAGGGAGGCTCACACTCAAAGGGGGAGTGAGAGAAAGCCACTCTTTCTCCTAATCAACCTCAATGGATTTTCTTCCCTAGTTTTTCCTCTGGAACTCCGACTTAATCTCAGATGGACAAAGAAAGGACCCCCCCCCCCCACCTCATCTAATTTATATCCCAACACACTGAGATCTGTAGTAATGCTCTGCTATTATTACCGCCAATGGAATTGCCGCTCCCAGAGACTTGGTGTTAGCTGGACAAAAGGTGGGCTTTACAGTACACTGCAGGTGTTACTTAGTTTGAAAATCACATGCAGTAAAACAGTAGGATTTTTGAACGCTCATTAATGTTAGCTCAATATTAGAAACCGCTTGTCTTCTAGCACAAATAAATTATGAATAACTTTGTTTGTTGTTTCTTAAGTGGCCATTATTGTTGGACCACTGTTAGAGAAGTACTCATGACCAGCAGATCATCTAAACAGCAAATACATTTTTTGGCAATATGTACAATATTCCCTCCTTTCAGATAAGTGAAAGTCTTGTGTTGTGCTATCTAGTACCTCCTCAACATGGCTTAATGCAGACAAGGATACCAAGCCCTATGCAAACAACACTGCCTCAGAGAGAAAGACCCTAGTAAACGCTCTGCTTGTTATTTGGAGTTTATCTGAAGCATTGTGTTAACACTGAGACTTGTTAGATAGCGAGATAGACTGTGTGAGAGTGACGCGTTGTCAGAACCTCAAACCACCATGCTGCTCCTCTTGTTTGCCATAGAGCTCAGTGGGCATCCCTCTTTACACAGAGCCCCTCTTAAATCAGAGGGTAAACAGAAGCCTTCCACAATGTGACATTGGCCCCATGCTTTAGCCTAGATGCCAGGAGGGGATAGACAGAGAGAAGTCTACTCTGTTTGACTTTACCGCTAAATGAAGGCCACATCCAACACACAGATATAAAACCCACCGTTGAAACCATTGATTTCACTTCAGGTAGAGGAATAATAATATGGTACAATCTCTTTCAGAATGAGATTTGAATGACTAATCAGAATTGCTAAAGTTAAGTTGAATTACTGGAGCTGTATTGTAGTTAGATGGGTAAGGCCAGTCAGCATGTAATGAAACAGCTATAGCAGTCTTAGGACTGTCTCTTTGTTTATGTCTGAGCCTGTTTCAGAGCCAGAGGTTTACTGCCCATCCCATCAGCTTGTCAACTCAGCTGGCAATAACATTAACAGCCCTGAATGCAATTGCAGACCTGTGTGTGTCTGTGTGTTTTGAAAGGGATAGACAAATGAGAACAAGATTAAAACATTACTAGTTTCAAGTTGAACAATAGATTTACAAAATAACATGTGTAAAGGACTCATTGCGCTGTTGGTTGCGTTCTGATATAGGGTGTCTGATACAGGTTTTCATATGATTTTCTGTCTACCTACAGCCTATAAGCAATTTCCTGGTTGAACTCCACTATGTACGCTGGGGCAGAGTGAGTGAAAGCCATATTGGTTAGAGAAGCCAACTAACCCTTTGGGAATTTTAACATTGTGTGAGTACTGGTGAGGGTAGGAATATCTGGTTGAACTCCCATATGTACGCTGAGGCAGAGTGAGTGACAGCCATCTTGGTTAGAGAAGCCATTTAACCCTTGGGTTTTGCCTGCTACATGTCAGGACCTGCAGATGAACATAGCTGCAGCTTGTTAGTGACATGATGGCCCCACCCTGGCATCCCCAGCTGATCACTAACCGGTCTAGAGATGTTCATTTCACCCTAGCTAACTTTACACCTCACTGTTACCCCACTACAATCCTGTAGCCCAGTAGACACAGTAGGATTTTCTTCCTCCTACAATGTAACTGTACATCTGACATAAAAAGGTAGCCTTCTATAAATGACATTTCATCCCAATATGTATGCTATATTACAACCTGCTCCTATAACACACTTACCTCTCCACCCAGTTTGGGTAGGAGGATGATGCCTCATTGGCTTGTTATTGTTGCAGGGTAATGAGTTCTGCATTTTTCTCCACATTGCTCCTGTTGATGGCATTAACTAAAGCAAGCAGAGCAGAAACCACCAGGAGCTTTATGAATGACATCCTACAGATGGGAACGGATTAGGCCTTGCTCTCTTCCTTACAACGCCAGGTGGCTTTTTCCTCCAGCAAAGGTGTTACACTTAATCCCATTACGTCGCTACTAAATCTCACAGACATCAAAATGATCACCCCCCCCTCCCTGCACTGCTGCCCCCTCACAACCTCCCTCTCTCCTCCTCTCCCTGCCCCCTCACAACCTCCCTCTCTCCTCCTCCTCTCCCTGCCTTCCTCTCCCTACCCTCCTGCCCCCTCACAACCTCCGTCTCTCACCACTCCTCATTCTCTTCCTGCCCTCCTGCCCCCTCACAAACTCCCCCTCTCCATCACTCCTCCTTCTCTCCCTGCCCTCCTGCCCCCTGCCCCCTCACAACCTCCCTCTCTCCTCCTTTTCTCCCTGCCCTCCTGCCCCACTCACACCATCCCCCTCTCCCTCTCTCCTCCTTCTTTCCCTGCCCTCCTGCCCCCTCCCATCCTCCTGCTCACTTTCCATCCTTTCTCTTTCCAAGTGACTGGAGGTGGCTTCACCTGAAAGGAGTCAAAATCTTCAGGCAGCTGCTGTTTTAGCTGGCGCTCCGACTCGCTGCGAATGCCAATCTTGATCTAATTTCAGCGCGCTGGTGGCCCCTTATTCCCCCGTCCAATAACGTGTCTGCTGGAAAAATCCCACTGCTACAAATCAAGTCTATAATCCTAGCAAGGGACCTCATGTCAATCTCGTTTTACAAACCCATGCTGCAGGTTTCCCCCTTTCTCTTTCTCTGTGTATTGCCGGTTGGCCTCTGGGGACAGTCCTTAAGTCCCACATCTCCTCAGAAGAATAGATCAGGGATCACAAAACATGACCCCCCAGAACCTTGATATCACAATATTGCGACCCTTGGGGCATAAAACATAGGTGAGGATTAGGACTTTGCATAATAAGATTACACGCTGACTGGATGAAATCAAGGGAGGATCCATATGTGGCCGGCTGGCTCACTGTCAGCTGCTGTAGGCTGAGGGATATGTGTCGCAGAGGGTGGCAGGCAGCCTAGGAGCTGCTGGAAATCAAATGGGATTGTGTTCTGAATTAGCTGTCCATTCCCAGCCACTGGTGTCCCATACTCACAGGGTCAGACTCCATCTCCCATAGCTGCATTTGTGGGGGTTAGGTTGGCTCACGTGCAGTCCACTTACTCATAACCTACTGCCCACAACTACAGGTCGATGTCAAGTCAGCTTCATCTATAACCCACTTTGAATTTGATTTACCAATGAACAATTAAGGAAGCAAAATAGAGGTGATTACACTATGTATCACTGTTATCGTTTCTCAGTGTCTTTAGAATGTGACATCCAGTGTATTTGCCATTGTTGTAGTCTCTGTAAATACTGTATGTACAAAATTAATGCTTTATTGAATAAATAAGTAGGTACCACAAGTAGAACTTACTATGAGACAAACCTTTCTCCTCTGTGTACCAGTTCCTTTCTCCTCTGTGTACCAGTTCCTTTCTCCTCTGTGTACCAGTTCCTTTCTCCTCTGTGTACCAGTTCCTTTCTCCTCTGTGTACCAGTTCCTTTCTCCCCCACAGAAATGTGTATGACCGGACACCATCCACCTGCTGTCCCCCAAATGACCAACAAGGAATGAGCCTTGGCAAGCAGCAGAGAGAGAGAGAGCGCGAGCGAGGGCCAGATAGAGAGAGCGAGCGAGGGCCAGCGAGAGAGAGAGCAAGCGAGGGCCAGAGAGAGCGAGAGCGAGGGCCAGAGAGAGAGCGAGAGCGAGGGCCAGAGAGAGAGCGAGGGCCAGAGAGAGCTAGCGAGCGAGGTCCAGAGAGAGCTAGCGAGCAAGGTCCAGAGAGAGCTAGCGAGCGAGGGCAAGAGAGAGAGTGAGCGAGCGAGGTCCAGAGAGAGCTAGGAGCGAGGGCAAGAGAGAGAGAGGGCCAGAGAGAGAGAGCGAGCGAGGGCCAGAGAGAGAGCGAACGAGGGCCAGAGAAAGAGCGAGGGCCAGAGCGAGAGAGTGAGCGATGGCGAGAGAGAGAGAGAGAGATGGCCAGAGAGAGAGAGCAAGCGATGGCCAGAGAGAGAGAGAGCAAGCAAGGGCCAGAGAGAGAGAGAGCGAGCGAGGGCCAGAGAGACAGCGAGCAAGGGCCAGAGAGAGAGAGGGAGTGCAAAAGAGAGGTCCAGAGAGAACTAGCGAGCGAGGGCAAGATAGAGAGCGAACGAGGTCCAGAAAGAGCTAGCGAGCGAGGTCCAGAGAGAGCTAGCGAGCGAGGGCCAGAGAGAGCTAGCGAGCGAGGGCAAGAGAGAGAGAAAGCGAGCGAAGTCCAGAGAGAGCTAGCGAGTGAGGGCAAGAAAGAGAGAGAGAGCGAGCAAGGTCCAGAGAGAGCTAGCAAGAGAGAGCTAGCGAGCGAGGGCAAGAGAGAGAGAGCGAGCGAGGGCTAGAGAGAGAGAGAGCGAGCGAAGGCCAGAGATAGAGCGAGAGCCAGAGAGAGCGAGGGCCAGAGAGAGTGAGAGCGAGCGAGGGTCAGAGAGAGAGAGAGAGAGCAAAAGGGCCAGAGAGAGAGAGCGAGCAAGGGGCCAGAGAGAGAGAGAGAGGGCCAAGGAGAGAGGTAGAGAGCGAGCAAGGGGCCAGAGAGAGAGAGAGAGAGTGAGGGCCAGAGAGAGCGAGGGCCAGAGAGAGAGAGAGAGCGAGCGAGGGTCAGAGAGAGAGAGAGAGAGAGAGAGCAAAAGGGCCAGAGAGAGAGAGCGAGCAAGGGGCCAGAGAGAGAGAGAGGGCCAAGGAGAGAGGTAGAGAGCGAGCAAGGGGCCAGAGAGAGAGAGAGTGAGGGTGCCAGAGAGACTGAGGACCAGAGAGAGAGAGAGTGAGCGAGCGAGCGAGCAAGGGAGGGCCGGAGAGAGAGAGAGAGAGAGCAAAAGTGCCAGAGATAGGGAGCGAGCAAGGGGCCAGAGAGAGAGAGTTTGAGGGCCAGAGAGAGTTAGGGCCAGAGGAAGATCCAGAGACAGAGTGAAGGCCAGAGAGAGAGCCAGAGATAGAAAGCGGAGGCCAGAGAGAGAGAGCAAGAGTGCCAGGGAGCGAGAGCGAGGGCCAGGGAGAGAGAGTGTGGGCCATGGAGACATAGCGAGAGAGATTTTATAAAACATTTTTTAAAACTAAAGTATTAACACAAATATTGGCACACTACCTTTTCAGAAATTACACAACAAATGTGTCCTCCTTAAATAAACATATAAAAAACAAATAAATTAAATAAAAAATCATTTTCATTCAACTTATTACATCAACAAAAAATAGTTTCCCCTCTTCCACAAAACATACCGCTCCTTCATAAGTCCACTTCTCCTCAAACAATGGGAGGTCTTATACAGCCGAGAAGAATTCAAAATCCACTTTTATTCTCACTTTTACTATTTTTAAAAAACACATCTTACATCCTTACTATATCCCTTGTCTATCTTGTTTTTCCTACTCAGAAAAATTGACATTTTATCTTGTCCCAAAATAAGATGTAACAGTTGACATTCTCTTTTCTGTTGCTATTCTCTTTTCTGTTGCTATTCTCTTTTCTGTTGCTGTTCTCTTTTCTGTTGCTATTCTCTTTTCTGTTGCTATTCTCTTTTCTGTTGCTATTCTCTTTTCTGTTGCTATTCTCTTTTCTGTTGCTATTCTCTTTTCTGTTGCTATTCTCTTTTCTGTTGCTATTCTCTTTTCTGTTGCTATTCTCTTTTCTGTTGCTATTCTCTTTTCTGTTGCTATTCTTTTTTTGCTATTCTGTTGCTATTCTCTTTTCTGTTGCTATTCTCTTTTCTGTTGCTATTCTCTTTTCTGTTGCTATTCTCTTTTCTGTTGCTTACTATATTGAAACCCCAAAATGAAAACAGCGTTATTAAAAATCTCCCCTACAGCTGTAAACAACGACTCTAATATTTCAAAGAGAGGCTTTATCCTCTCACACTCCATCAAACAGTGAAAAATTGTTTCTCTTATATTACATAAAGGACATCCTTCTCCAACGTCTGAGTTAATGACAGATACAAAAGCATTCACTGCAATGATGCCATGTATCACCCCCCATTACATATCACCAGTCCCCTTTAGTAACGGTGGCCTGTACAATGCTCTCCATGCTGGCTTTACCTTGTCATCAAGTCCCAGTTTAACTCTCCAAGGAGTGTCTTTTCTATTTTTCTATTTTTCTTTATTTAAAACCTTGACACACCCCCTATATAACTCCTTCCCATTCACCTCATCCAAACCCACCTCTTCCAACCCTCTCAGATCCAGTAATAAAGCCTTTGTGTCTGACTCTGGGATATTGGGTGTAATCCTCAGTGTTGGAAATTGAGTGTCTTCATCGTGTGCCTTTTTGTAGTAACTCATGAGCATAATCCACTCCTCTGCTGACAGAGCCTTCCTGCAACTTCCCAGCAGTTGTCCGACAATCCTTTCTGACCTCACCCCCAAATGTTCAGCCACCCGTCTTCCATCCATTAATGTGGGCCCAGCCATGTCCATTAACTTCCTTAAGGTGATGATGTTGCCCTTCACCAGCATCTTGGAGAAATGTGGAACAGCTTCAGTTGTACAATCCAGTCTTGCCCCATACACCAGAGGTTCCTCCAACAGCCAATGCACTGACTCCACCTTAGTGTGTCTGGACACCTTCATTATCCTCCAAACCCTAAGAAGGCCTCTGTAAAATGGAGGTAGTCCATCGCTACTATCAACCAAAAATAAATCAAATCAAATTTATTTATATAGCCCTTCGTACATCAGCTGATATCTCAAAGTGCTGTACAGAAATCCAGCCTAAAACCCCAAACAGCAAGCAATGCAGGTGTAGAAGCACTGCCTTCTTTAAATCTAATCCCCCTACCTGCTGTAATACCAGACCTGCCACCCATCTCCACACCACATTTTTCGGTCCATAGAACAACCTTTGAATAAACTGAAACCGGAAAGCAGCAGCCCTACTAGCCAGATGTACAAGACCTTGTCCCCCCTCCTCTTTTGACAAATACAAAACACTTTGTGGAACCCAATGATATTTATCCCCCCATAAATCTACTATAAATGCCTGTATCTTGGCCAGAAGGCCAGACAGTGGCTCTAACATGACAATCGATGCCACAGTGCAGAGACAACCACATTGTTAACAATAATAGTGCTCACCCTATATGACATACGAGATAACTACCGCCATCTCATCCTCCCTTCCGCCTTTTCAACCCCCCATTCCAATTTGTTTTCCATCGTCCCTTCATCCCCTAGGTACACTCCAAGATACTTGAAACCTTCCTTCCACCATTCCAACTCCCCTGGCAAAGCCATGATCCCTCCAGACCATTTCCCAATCTGTAAAGCACAACTTTTTTCCCAATTTACCTTTGCAGAGGATATTCCCTTAAGCCGATCAACTATGAGACTCAAACTATCCACCTCAGCTTGATTTTTCATCAAAATAACTACATCAGCATATGCTGAAAGATGAATAGGAGGCATATCATCTGAAAGGTTCAGCCCTTCAATGCGACTCCTAATGCTATTTAGTTGTGGCTCTACAGCGATGGCATACAACATTCCAGACAACACCCCTGTCTAGTTCCTCTATACACTTTAAAAGGAGCACTCAAGCCACCGTTAACATTCAATACACTTTCAATGTCACTGTATCACCCTGATCATGGCAATAAAATCAAAGCTGAAAAGCCTCAAAACTGTGCGATAGGTATTGATGTTCAACTCGGAAAAATGCCTTTTTCCTGATCAATTGAAACCAGCCTCCAACCCAATAGCCCTAGAGACGCCCAAATATTCCAGAATCAGGGAAATGTTATCCCCTATCTGCCTGCCGGGAACACAGTAGGACTGGTCCGTGTGTATGATTTGCCCCATCACCTCCCTCAGCCTGTTGGACAAAGCCTTAGACAGGATCTAATAATCAGTGCACATTAAGGCTACCGGCTTCCAGTTCTTCACCTCCATATGGTCACCCTTTTTTGTCAGTAAGGTGAGGACAGCCGTTCTGCAGCTTAACGGTAGTTACCCTGCTGTCAAACTATCGTTAATTACTGCTAGCCAATCCTCTCCCAACATAGCCCAAAAAGACTTTCAAAAGTCAACAGGAATCCCATCAATGCCCGGTGCCCTTCCATTTTCCATGCCTTTTACTGCAGTGTATAGCTCTTGTAAAGACAGTGGTTGCTCTAGTTCAACCTGAGCTTCTGCAGCCACCTGTGGGAGGCCACCAAGGAACTGCTGAGTCTCTGTTTTATCCTCTATAAACTCACACTTGTTGAGCTCAGCATAGAACTCTTCCGCCCTCTTTATACTCATACTTGTAGAGCCCAGCATAGAACTCTTCTACCCTCTTTATACTCATACTTGTAGAGCTCAGCATAGAACTCTTCCGCCCTCTTTATACTCATACTTGTAGAGCTCAGCATAGAACTCTTCCGCCCTCTTTATATTCATACTTGTAGAGCCCAGCATAGAACTATTCTGCCCTCTTTATACTCATACTTGTAGAGCCCAGCATAGAACTCTTCTGCCCTCTTTATACTCATACTTGTAGAGCCCAGCATAGAATTCTTCCGCCCTCTTTATACTCATACTTGTAGAGCTCAGCATAGAACTCTTCCACCCTCTTTATACTCATACTTGTAGAGCTCAGCATAGAACTCTTCCGCCCTCTTTATATTCATACTTGTAGAGCCCAGCATAGAACTAATCTGCCCTCTTTATACTCATACTTCCCAGCATAGAACTCTTCTGCCCTCTTTATACTCATACTTGTAGAGCTCAGCATAGAACTCTTCCGCCCTCTTTATACTCATACTTGTAGAGCCCAGCATAGAACTCTTCTGCCCTCTTTATACTCATACTTGTAGAGCCCAGCATAGAATTCTTCCGCCCTCTTTATACTCATACTTGTAGAGCTCAGCATAGAACTCTTCCACCCTCTTTATACTCATACTTGTAGAGCTCAGCATAGAACTCTTCCGCCCTCTTTATATTCATACTTGTAGAGCCCAGCATAGAACTAATCTGCCCTCTTTATACTCATACTTGTAGAGCCCAGCATAGAACTCTTCTGCCCTCTTTATACTCATACTTGTAGAGCTCAGCATAGAACTCTTCCGCCCTCTTTATACTCATACTTGTAGAGCCCAGCATAGAACTCTTCTGCCCTCTTTATACTCATACTTGTAGAGCCCAGCATAGAACTCTTCCGCCCTCTTTATACTCATACTTGTAGAGCCCAGCATAGAACTCTTCTGCCCTCTTTATACTCATACTTGTAGAGCCCAGCATAGAACTCTTCTGCCCTCTTTATACTCATACTTGTAGAGCTCAGCATAGAACTCTTCCGCCCTCTTTATACTCATACTTGTAGAGCTCAGCATAGAACTCTTCCACCCTCTTTCTAATTTCACTTTGGCTAGTGAGCTCCTGTCAGCTGATTTGAGGCAATGAATAATTCTTCTTTGTCCATTCTTTTTCTCTAAACCAAAGAAAAATTTGGATGAGGCATGCATTTCAGAGATTTCCTGAAACTTACTTCTCACCAATGCCCCCTGTGCTCTGAGACCCAGCAGGTCTGCCAATGTGGCTTTTTTCCTCTTGAGTGCCTGAATATGGCCTCGATCTCCTGTGGTCTCAACCACGCTCAGGAGTTCCACTATTTCAGGCTCTCGGGAGTTCATTGATCTGGTGATATCTCTGGTGACATTCATTGTGTATTGATTACAGAATTGTTGAATCTGGATTTTCCCCATATCCCACCACTGTTGAAGAGATACAAAACTGTCCTTTTCAGACCTTCACCTCTCCCAGAAAAAACTAAACATTTCCCGAAGTGAGCATCATTCAATAAAGTTATATTTAAAATGCCTGTATGCACTTTTGGGTTTTACAGTGTTAATGTCCACCACCTCTGTTACTAAACAATGATCAGAACATCCCACTGGGGTATCAAACTTGATTTACAGACCTGAGATTGATGTCAAGACAATAAAACCTATCTAACCTGGCCAGAGAGATGGTGTTCTCTCTCACATTAGCCCATGTGTACTGTCCCGTGCCTCCATTTTGACTCCGCCAAATATCACATAAGGCGTTTTAAAAAGTCCTTGAGGCTATATGAGGTTCTTTGTGGTTTCTATATAAATCAGTTAAAATCCCCAGCAAGAAACAAATGATCCTCAGTATTACATTTCTCAATGGTATTTGATAATGTCTCTCAACTGCCACGACTGGGGCATATCCATTTATTAAACACATAGTGGTGTTTTCATATCTCGCTTGAACTCAGAAAACACATCTCTTTACAGAGTTAAGGATGCGACTGAACTCAGAAAACACATCTCTTTACAGAGTTAAGGATGCGACTGAACTCAGAAAACACATCTCTTTACAGAGTTAAGGATGCGACTGAACTCAGAAAACACATCTCTTTACAGAGTTAAGGATGCGACTGAACTCAGAAAACACATCTCTTTACAGAGTTAAGGATGCGACTGAACTCAGAAAACACATCTCTTTACAGAGTTAAGGATGCGACTGAACTCAGAAAACACATCTCTTTACAGAGTTAAGGATGCGACTGAACTCAGAAAACACATCTCTTTACAGAGTTAAGGATGCGACTGAACTCAGAAAACACATCTCTTTACAGAGTTAAGGATGCGACTGAACTCAGAAAACACATCTCTTTACAGAGTTAAGGATGCGACTGAACTCAGAAAACACATCTCTTGACAGAGTTAAGGACATTATAATCCTGCATGTATTTCTTCCCTTTTATCAAATTCAGAAATTGACGTACCTTTTCAATCCCATACCTCCCTTCCACCCCATTTCTCTCGCTATATTTTGTTGTGACGCATCAGATGCCTCACTCTCGCTATCATCCCTAGAAGAAAACTCCATCTCTAAAACCCTCAACTGATTTATCATCTGTACAACCTGTTAATCCTCAACTGATTTATCATCTCTACAACCTGTTAATCCTCAACTGATTTATCATCTCTACAACCCTCAACTGATTTATCATCTCTACAACCCTCAACTGATTTATCATCTCTACAACCTGTTAATCCTCAACTGATTTATCATCTCTACAACCTGTTAATCCTCAACTGATTTATCATCTCTACAACCCTCAACTGATTTATCATCTCTACAACCTGTTTATCTTCAACTGATTTATCATCTCTACAACCTGTTAATCCTCAACTGATTTATCATCTCTACAACCTGTTAATCCTCAACTGATTTATCATCTCTACAACCCTCAACTGATTTATCATCTCTACAACCTGTTTATCTTCAACTGATTTATCATCTCTACAACCCTCAACTGATTTATCATCTCTACAACCCTCAACTGATTTATCATCTCTACAACCTGTTTATCTTCAACTGATTTATCATCTCTACAACCTGTTAATCCTCAACTGATTTATCATCTGTACAACCTGGTAATCCTCAACTGATTTATCATCTCTACAACCTGTTAATCCTCAACTGATTTATCATCACTACAACCTGTTTATCTTCAACTGATTTATCATCTCTACAACCTGTTAATCCTCAACTGATTTATCATCTGTACAACCTGGTAATCCTCAACTGATTTATCATCTCTACAACCTGTTAATCCTCAACTGATTTATCATCTGTACAACCTGGTAATCCTCAACTGATTTATCATCTCTACAACCTGTTAATCCTCAACTGATTTATCATCTCTACAACCCTCAACTGATTTATCATCACTACAACCTGTTTATCTTCAACTGATTTATCATCTCTACAACCTGTTAATCCTCAACTGATTTATCATCTGTACAACCTGGTAATCCTCAACTGATTTATCATCTCTACAACCTGTTAATCCTCAACTGATTTATCATCTCTACAACCCTCAACTGATTTATCATCTCTACAACCCTCAATTTATTTATCATCTCTACAACCCTCAACTGATTTATCATCGCTACAACCTGTTAATCCTCAACTGATTTATCATCTCTACAACCTGTTAATCCTCAACTGATTTATCATCTCTACAACCCTCAACTGATTTATCATCTCTACAACCTGTTAATCTCAACTGATTTATCATCTCGACAACCTGTTAATCCTCAACTGATTTATCATCTCTACAACCTGTTTATCCTCAACTGATTTAACATCTCTACAACCTGTTTATCCTCAACTGATTTATCATCTCTACAAACTGTTTATCCTCAACTGATGTATCATCTCTACAACCTGTTTATCCCCAACTGATTTATCGTCTGTACAACCTGTTAATCCTCAACTGATTTAACATCTCTACAACATGTTTATCCTCAACTGATTTAACATCTCTACAACCTGTTAATCCTCAACTGATTTAACATCTCTACAACCTGTTTATTCTCAACTGATTTATCATCTCTACAACCTGTTTATCTTCAACTGATTTATCATCTGTACAACCTGTTAATCCTCAACTGATTTATCATCTGTACAACCTGTTAATCCTTAACTGATTTATCATCTGTACAACCTGTTAATCCTCAACTGATTTATCATCTGTACAACCTGTTAATCCTCAACATATTTATCATCTGTACAACCTGTTAATCCTCAACTGATTTATCATCTGTACAACCTGTTAATCCTCAACTGATTTATCATCTGTACAACCTGTTAATCCTTAACTAATTTATCATCTGTACAACCTGTTAATCCTCAACTGATTTATCATCTGTACAACCTGTTAATCCTCAACTGATTTATCATCTGTACAACCTGTTAATCCTCAACTGATTTATCATCTGTACAACCTGTTAATCCTCAACATATTTATCATCTGTACAACCTGTTAATCCTCAACTGATTTATCATCTGTACAACCTGTTAATCCTCAACTGATTTATCATCTGTACAACCTGTTAATCCTCAACTTATTTATCATCTCTACAGCCTATTTATCCTCAACTGATTTACCATCTCTACAACCTATTCATCCTCAACTGATTTACCATCTCTACAACCTATTTATCCTCAACTGATTTACCATCTCTACAACCTATTTATCCTCAACTGATTTACCATCTCTACAACCTATTTATCCTCAACTGATTTACCATCTCTACAACCTATTTATCCTCAACTGATTTATCATCTCTACAACCTGTTTATCATATCTACAACCTGTTAATCCTCAACTGATTTATCATCTCTACAACCTGTTTATCCTCAACTGCTTTATCATCTCTACAACCTGTTTATCCTCAACTGATTTATCATCTCTACAACCTGTTAATCCTCAACTGATTTATCATTTCTACAACTTGTTTATCCTCAACTGATTTATCATCTCTACCTTCCTCTTAGAATTAGAACCTTCACCACCCCTGAAATTCTTCCTCTTACTCCTCAGTATTTTCCATTGTGTCACTCTCCTCTTGAACTCCCATTTCATTCTCCAGCACCCTCTCAGCGACCTCAATCGACCTCAATCTGCTCTACCACAACTTCCCCCGTAGGCACATTGCTCTCCTTTCCTATTTTTCCCACCACATCTGCCCACCTTCTCCCTTCTCCTGAACCCTTAGCCTGTTCATCCCTTCTCCTGAACCCTCAGCCTGTTCTTCCCTTCTCCTGAACCCTTAGCCTGTTCATCCCTTCTCCTGAACCCTCAGCCTGTTCATCCCTTCTCCTGAACCCTCAGCCTGTTCATCCCTTCTCCTGAACCCTCAGCCTGTTCATCCCTTCTCCTGAACCCTCAGCCTGTTCATCCCTTCTCCTGAACCCTCAGCCTGTTCATCCCTTCTCCTGAACCCTTAGCCTGTTCATCCCTTCTCCTGAACCTTCAGCCTGTTCATCCCTTCTCAGTGGTGCATTAGCTGCACCAGCGCTATAGCTTCTACAGGGCTCTGCACGCTCGTTCTCTGGACAATTACGCACCAAATACCCCTCTCTTCCACACCCAAAGCATTTCATTGACTCAGTAGAAGTGTAGAACACATAATCAAACCCATCAATCTTGAAACTGAACGCTAAATTCACTTCGTCAGTATCCTTCTTCAAAAACATGTGCACTTGTCTCCTATGAGATACGACATGTTTCAGCAAAGGTGATTTGCATCCCAAAATGACATGTTTTATTGTAGAAACAAGTTGTCCATGAGGAGAGAACTCTCGCTCCAACACTTCTTCTCATGTTAGAAAGTATAACTTTCTTCTCCGGATTCATGAGGGAACACCGACGTTTGTGTCTCCCGCAACATAACACCACTCTCAACTATCGGATTCACCTTTTCAATGGATTCTAAGAACATCACTACAGCACTAGGCTGATTTTCTACCATCATACCCAATGATAGCTCCCACTGCTAAACTACATTCTTCCACCCAATAACCTGTCGCAGCAGGAATCTTCACCCCATGCCACGACTAAGTCTTTCAAACTCTACACCTCCACAAGTGGCCATTACAACCAGCCCCTCCCGCTGGTTGTGCCCTCGAGAGAAACAACCTCAACGACCCCACCACCCCTATACGTGGTTAGTGATAGTGAGACAATATAACCTTAAAACAACTCAACTAATCAATATATACTGTATATGTAAATATGTACACACACCGAAACCCAATAGGGTGAAAATAATTCCAGTTGCTCCCACAATTGCTCCTGCTTCCCGACTCACTCCCAGCATCCAGAGAAAGAGAGAGCATCCTGAGAGAGAGAGGGCCAGAGAGAGAGAGAGAGAGAGAGCCAGAGAAAGTGAGAGAGGGCCAGAGAGAGAGAGAGAGAGAGAGAGAGAGAAGGAGGGACCAGAGAGAGAGAGAGAGAGTGGGGCAAGTGAGAGACAGTGGGGACAGAGAGAGAGAGAGAGGGCCAGAGAGAGAGAACCAGGACAGAGAGAGAGGGTATAATATGACAGAGAGAGTAGTGTAATGTTTACTGTTAATTTTTATTGTTTATTTCCAGGGGAGAGAGGGCCAGAGAGAGAGAGCCAGAGGGCCAGAAAGAGAGAGAGAGAGGGACCAGACGAGAGAGAGGAGGGCCAGAGAGAGAGAGGGGCCAGAGAGAGAGAGAGAGGGGCCAGAGAAAGAGAGAGAGAGGCCAGAGAGAGAGAGAGGGCCAGAGGGCCAGAGAGAGAGCACCAGAGAGGGAGAGAGAGGGCCAGAGAGAGAGAGGGCCAGAGAGAGAGAGAGAGAGGGAGAGAGGGCCAGAGACAGAGAGAGGGCCAGAGAAAGAGAGAGAGGACCAGAGAGAGAGAACCAGAGAGAGAGAGAGATGGCCAGAAAGAGAGAGAGAGGGCCAGAGCGAGAGAGAGAGGACCATCGAGAGAGAGAGGGCCAGAGAGAGAGAGAGGGCCAGAGCGAGAGAGAGAGGACCAGCGAGAGAGAGAGAGGGCCAGAGAGAGAGAGAGGGTCAGCGAGAGAGAGAGAGAGAGGGCCAGAGAGAGAGAGAGTGCCAGAGAGGGAGAGAGAGATTTGATAAACTCCCATATCTACTGGGTGAAATTCCACAGTGTGCCATCACAGCAGCAAGATTTGTGACCTGTTGCCACAAGAAAAGGGCAACCAGTGAAGAACAAACACCATTGGAAATACAATCCATATTTATGCTTATTTATTTTCCCTTGTGTACTTTAACCATTTGTACATTATTACAACACTGTATATATACAGTGCCTTGCGAAAGTATTCGGCCCCCTTGAACTTTGCGACCTTTTGCCACATTTCAGGCTTCAAACATAAAGATATAAAACTGTATTTTTTGGTGAAGAATCAACAACAAGTGGGACACAATCATGAAGTGGAATGACATTTTATTGTATATTTCAAACTTTTTTAACATATCAAAAACTGAAAAATTGGGCGTGCAAAATTATTCAGCCCCCTTAAGTTAATACTTTGTAGCGCCACCTTTTGCTGCGATTACAGCTGTAAGTCACTTGGGGTATGTCTCTATCAGTTTTGCACATCGAGAGACTGAAATTTTTTCCCATTCCTCCTTGCAAAACAGCTCGAGCTCAGCGAGGTTGGATGGAGAGCATTTGTGAACAGCAGTTTTCAGTTCTTTCCACAGATTCTCGATTGGATTCAGGTCTGGACTTTGACTTGGCCATTCTTACACCTGGATATGTTTATTTTTGAACCATTCCATTGTAGATTTTGCTTTATGTTTTGGATCATTGTCTTGTTGGAAGACAAATCTCCGTCCCAGTCTCAGGTCTTTTGCAGACTCCATCAGGTTTTCTTCCAGAATGGTCCTGTATTTGGCTCCATCCATCTTCCCATCAATTTTAACCATCTTCCCTGTCCCTGCTGAAGAAAAGCAGGCCCAAACCATGATGCTGCCACCACCATGTTTGACAGTGGGGATGGTGTGTTTAGGGTGATGAGCTGTGTTGCTTTTACGCCAAACATAACGTTTTGCATTGTTGCCAAAAAGTTCAATTTTGGTTTCATCTGACGAGAGCACCTTCTTCCACATGTTTGGTGTGTCTCCCAGGTGACTTGTGGCAAACTTTAAACGACACTTTTTATGGATATCTTTAAGAAATGGCTTTCTTCTTGCCACTCTTCCATAAAGGCCAGATGTGTGCAATATACGACTGATTGTTGTCCTATGGACAGAGTCTCCCACCTCAGCTGTAGATCTCTGCAGTTCATCCAGAGTGATCATGGGCCTCTTGGCTGCATCTCTGATCAGTCTTCTCCTTGTATGAGCTGAAAGTTTAGAGGGACGGCCAGGTCTTGGTAGATTTGCAGTGGCCTGATACTCCTTCCATTTCAATATTATCGCTTGCATAGTGCTCCTTGGGATGTTTAAAGCTTGGGAAATCTTTTTGTATCCAAATCCGGCTTTAAACTTCTTCACAACAGTATCTCAGACCTGCCTGGTGTGTTCCTTGTTCTTCGTGATGCTCTCTGCGCTTTTAACGGACCTCTGAGACTATCACAGTGCAGGTGCATTTATACGGAGACTTGATTACACACAGGTGGATTGTATTTATCATCATTAGTCATTTAGGTCAACATTGGATCATTCAGAGATCCTCACTGAACTTCTGGAGAGAGTTTGCTGCACTGAAAGTAAAGGGGCTGAATAATTTTGCACGCCCAATTTTTCAGTTTTTGATTTGTTAAAAAAGTTTGAAATATCCAATAAATGTCGTTCCACTTCATGATTGTGTCCCACTTGTTGTTGATTCTTCACAAAAAAATACAGTTTTATATCTTTATGTTTGAAGCCTGAAATGTGGCAAAAGGTCGCAAAGTTCAAGGGGGCCGAATAATTTCGCAAGGCACTGTATATATATATATATATATATATATATATATATATATATATATATATATATATATATAATATGACATTTGTAATGTCTTTATTGTTTTGAAACTTCTGTATGTGTAATGTTTACTGTTAATTTTGATTGTTTATTTCACTTCTGTATATTATCTACCTCACTTGCTTTGGCAATGTTAACACATGTTTCCCATGCCAATAAAGCCCCTTGAATTGAATTGAATTGAGAGAGCGCCAGAGAGAGAGCGAGGGCCAGGGCCAGAGAGAGAGAGAGGGCCAGGGCCAGAGGGAGAGAGAAGGCCAGAGGGAGGGAGGGAGGGAGGGAGAGAGAGAGAGATAAATACAACCCATATTTATGCTTATTTATTTTCCCTTTTGTACTTTAACCATTTGTACATCGTTACAACACTGTATATATACATAATATGACATTTGTAATGTCTTTGTTCTTTTGAAACTTCTGTATGTGTAATGTTAACTGTTTTTCTATTGTTTATTTCACTTTTGTATATTATCTACTTCACTTGCTTTGGCAATGTTAACATATGTTTCCCATGCCAATAAAGCCCCTTGAATTGAATTGAATTGAATTGAGAGAGTGAGAGTGAGAGAGTGCCAGAGTGAGAGAGGGTCAGAGTGAGAGAGGGCCAGTGCCAGAGAGAGAGAGAGAGAGAGAGAGAGAGAGAGAGAGAGAGGGGGGGCCAGTGCCAGAGAGAGAGAGAGAGAGAGAGAGGGGCCAGTGCCAGAGAGAGAGAGAGAGAGAGGGCCAGTGCCAGAGAGAGAGAGAGAGAGAGAGGGCCAGTGCCAGAGAGAGAGAGAGAGGCCAAGGCGAGAGTGAGAAATAGAGTGCTAGAGAGAGCGAGAGAATTTGAGTTTTTATAGAACCTTTATTTTAAAGTAAAATATGAACACAAATATTGGCAGGGCCAGAGATAGAGAGAGAGAGAGGGGGGGGGAGAGAGAGAGGGCCAGGGCCAGAGGGAAAGAGAGAGAGGTCCAGAGGGAGGGAGAGAGAGCGAGTGAGGGCCAGAGTGAGAGAGAGAGAGAGAAGGCCAGTGCCAGAGAAAGAGAGTTTGAGTTTTTACTAAACCTTTATTTTAAACTGAAGTATTTAGAGAGAGAGAGAGACAGAGACAGCGAGAGAGACAGACAGACAGAACTTGATTAGCATCAGGAGGAACATCTGGCATAAGTTACATTGCGTATTGACATGGTGTTGAGGCTATTTGTTGTTTATTAGTTGTGTTTAGATCATCTTGTACAAACCCTATGTGGACTGACATAATGTTGTACATATTTAGTACTGATCACCAATACTCATTTGTGAGACATTATCTTGGGCCGAAGAGTTTTTTTTCTTCTTCAAGTGAAATGATCTGTTAATTCCTGCGTGATCTCCCTCTGAGGTAGTTCAAGGTGTTACTCCCTCTTGGTCACAGCTCTGAGATGAGATGTTCCCATACTGTAGACAGGTTGGTCTAATCATGTCATGTGGTTTCAAGGTGGGGCCCAGGCTTCCTGTGGTGTTCACACTACTTGGTGTATGGAAGGCTGTCAGTGGAGGAAAGCAGACACCTGCCGGGTGCCTCAATTCCCCTCGGTGAAGTGCACAATTTACCTGAAAGTTAGCCCAAGTGTTCACACTTTCGCACTAAAGTAAGAACCTTTTTTCCCCTTTGGCTCTGAGAGGTTTAAGAAATTACACATTGTCCTTAGCTATTGTTTGAGTGATACTTAACATCATAAATGTTGATGGCAGGAACTTACTTATTTGTTTTGTTTGAACATTGCAGTAGTTTAGAAAGTAATCTTGTAATTTGATAACTTGACGTATGATTATGAGATGTCATTAGTTGCCAGAGTACAGAATTGACAGGTGTTGGAAAGATAATGTGGGCTCATCATTTCTCATTGATGCTGTGGACTCTAAACCTATGATTGTTGAGCCTGAAGATACTGGCCTAAATAGGTCTCACAACATCACTAACGTCTCTGGGCTCCGGCACTCTTTTGTAAAGCCACACTAAGTGTTTATTCCCCAGAGCAAAGCAATGTGAGAGTGAAATGAGCAAAGCCTTTTTCCTGAGAAAGGAGCCAGGCTACAATGTTCGAGATGACTGATCTGTGGTGGACACTGTCATCAGTACCCCCACATGAGAGGAGTGGCCACCCCTAAAACAATTCCGGGCCGGCTAATGGCTCCTGCAGTTTTCATTTGTTAGATGCCATAGAAAGCCCACCACAATAGGCTCCATCTCGAGAAGGCCCATCTGGGGGCTTTTAGATCCTTTGAAAAGCACAAAGGGTCTCTGACCTAGAAACCCATCAATAATAGACAATCCCTCCGAAGACAAATTGAAGAGCAGAGGAATCTCTTGTCTTTCTGCCAATAATTCTCCTCGCTTGTGTGGGTGACACAGAGTGCTTGACTGTCCCACCCATCACTCAAACCTCTCACTCAGTATAGGCTGTGACTGGTTGTGTGTTACTGTCACTGGTTGACAGTCAGTGGGTTGCCCATTGGATTTGTGTGTGACCTCACTTCCACCATATAGGATTTGATGAGATGCTGTGTCACTGTATAATAGTTCCCCAGTTCTGTCACGGAATGTTTGTGACTGTCCCACTTGAGACATCGTTCCCTCACAGTGGTAGCCCATACATTATGGTGCTGAAACATGACCCTGTTCGTCCTCACCTTTACCTTTGTACAGTAGAATCTCTCTGGGCTCCCTGTCACAAGCAGTAATCCCTCACACATAATCGTTTATGCCACCAACAAATACAGTGGGACATGGGTCTCGAACTCAATGCCCGGGTGCACAAGATGTGTTTTTGTGGCCCCAGAATGACTGCTTCAGAATGCATCAAATGTGTCCTTGTTGCAGATATCCAAAACTTAAATTGAACCTTTGTTCTGAAGCCAGGTGCCCGTTTTGTCCTTTTTTAATCCAGTTCAAGTAACATGGGCGCAGTGTTAAGTAGTGTTGTCACGATAGCAGAATTTTGACTTCGATACCAGGTTAAGTATCACGATACTCAACCCCTAAATGATACTCCAAACCAAAACGATACTCGATACCGAAACGATACCATGGCAAAAATAAAAAGAAAGCCTATTAGCTAAAGCCACAGAATAACCACAGGGCTTTATTTTTTTTAAACATTGAACAATATGTTGATAACTGGTTGAACACCTAAAATAACAGAATGTGTTCTATTCTATATTACAGATAAATCATTTCATATATTCAACTGTCATGGAAAGAGCAGGTGTTTTGTATACTCAGAGTATACGAACCCTGGATTGCTGATGCATTCCCCATTGAGAGGTTTTGAAGCCATCCTCACAGCATGATGCTGCCACCACATGATTCACCGTAGGGATGGTCCAGGTTTCCTCCAGATGTGACGCTTGCCATTCAGGTCAAAGAGTTCAATCTAGGTTTCATCAGACCAGAGAATCTTGTTTCTCATGGTCTGAGAGTCTTTAGGTGCCTTTTGGCAAACTCCAAGCCGGCTGTCATGTACCTTTTACTGAAGAGTGGGTTCCGTCTGGCTACTCTACCATTAAGGCCTGATTGGTGGAGTGCTGCAGAGATGGTTGTCTTTCTGGAATGTTTTCCCATCTCCACAGAGGAAATGTAGAGCTCTGTCAGAGTGACAATTGGGTTCTTGGTCACCTCCCTGACCAAGGTCCTTCTCCCCCGATTGCTCAGTTTGGCCAGGCAGCCAGCTCTAGGAAGAATCTTGGTGGTTCAATTCTTCTTCCATCGACATTTGGCTTCCTATTTCGCAACAAAGCCTCCTTCACTCACGCCGCCAGACATTCCCTCGCAAAACTGACTATCCTACCAATCCTTGACTTCGGCGATGTCATTTCCAAAATAGCTTCCAATACTCTACTCAGCAAACTGGATGCAGTCCATCACAGTGCCATCCATTTTGTCACTCAAGCTCCTTATACATCCCACCACCCAACATCGTTATGTTTGGAGGAAAAAGGGGGAGGCTTGCAAGCCGAAGAACACCATCCCAACCGTGAAGCACGGGGGTGACAGCATCATGTTGTGGGGGTGCTTTGCTGCAGTGTCTGGTGCACTTCACAAAATAGATGGCATCATGAGGAAAGGAAAATTATATGGATATATTGAAGCAACATCTAAGACATCAGTCAGGACGTTAAAGCTTGGTCGCAAATGGGTCTTCCAAATGGACAATGACCCCAAGCATAATTCCAAAGTTGTGGCAAAATGGCTTAAAGACAACAAAGTCAAGGTATTGGGGTGGCCATCACAAAGCCCTGACCTCAATCCTAGAGAAAATTTGTTAGGCAGAACTGAAAAAGTGTGTGCGAGCAAGGAGGCCTACAAAACTGACTTAGTTACACCAGCCCTGTCAGGAGGAATGGGCCAAAATTCACCCAACTTATTGTGGGAAGCTTTTGGAAAGCTACCTGAAAAGTTTGACCCAAGTTAAACAATTTCAAGGCAATGCTACCAAATACAAATTGAGTGTATGTAAACTTCTGACCCACTGGGAATGTAATTAAAGAAATTTAAGCTGAAACAAATCATTCTCTCTACTATTATTCTGACATTTCACATTCTTAAAATAAAGTGGTGATCCTAACTGACCTAAAACAGGGAATTTTTACTCGGATTAATTGTCAGGAATTGTGAAAAATTGAGTTTAAAAGTATTTGGCTAAGGTGCATGTAAACTTCCAACTTCAACTTTATATACTATATATATATATACTGTTTGGGATAGGGGCAGCATTTTCATGTTTGGATAAAAAGCGTGCCCAGAGTAAACTGCCTGCTACTCAGTCCCAGTTGCTAATATATGCATTTTAGTAGATTTCGTTAGTAAACACTTTCAAGTTCTTAAAATAAATCAAATCAAATCAAATTTATTTATATAGCCCTTCGTACATCAGCTGATATCTCAAAGTGCTGTACAGAAACCCAGCCTAAAACCCCAAACAGCAAGCAATGCAGGTGTAGAAGCACGGTGGCTAGGAAAAACTCCCTAGAAAGGCCAAAACCTAGGAAGAAACCTAGAGAGGAACCAGGCTATGTGGGGTGGCCAGTCCTCTTCTGGCTGTGCCGGGTGGAGATTATAACAGAACATGGCCAAGATGTTCAAATGTTCATAAATGACCAGCATGGTCGAATAATAATAAGGCAGAACAGTTGAAACTGGAGCAGCAGCACAGTCAGGTGGAAGTTGAAACTGGAGCAGCAGCATGGCCAGGTGGACTGGGGACAGCAAGGAGTCATCATGTCAGGTAGTCCTAGGGCATGGTCCTAGGGCTCAGGTCAGTTGAAACTGGAACAGCAGCATGGCCAGGTGGACTGGGGACAGCAAGGAGTCCTCATGTCAGGTAGTCCTGGAGCTCAGGTCCTAGGGCTCAGGTCCTCCGAGAGAAAGAAAGAGAGAAGGAGAGAATTAGAGAACGCACACTTAGATTCACACAGGACACCGAATAGGACAGGAGAAGTACTCCAGATATAACAAACTGACCCTAGCCCCCCGACACATAAACTACTGCAGCATAAATACTGGAGGCTGAGACAGGAGGGGTCAGGAGACACTGTGGCCCCATCCGAGGTCACCCCGGACAGGGCCAAACAGGAAGGATATAACCCCACCCACTTTGCCAAAGCACAGCCCCCACACCACTAGAGGGATATCTTCAACCACCAACTTACCATCCTGAGACAAGGCTGAGTATAGCCCACAAAGATCTCCGCCACGGCACAACCCAAGGGGGGCGCCAACCCAGACAGGATGACCACAACAGTGAATCAACCCACTCAGGTGACGCACCCCCTCCAGGGACGGCATGAGAGAGCCCCAGTAAGCCAGTGACCCAGCCCCTATAATAGGGTTAGAGGCAGAGAATCCCAGTGGAAAGAGGGGAACCGGCCAGGCAGAGACAGCAAGGGCGGTTCGTTGCTCCAGAGCCTTTCCGTTCACCTTCCCACTCCTGGGCCAGACTACACTCAATCATATGACCCACTGAAGAGATGAGTCTTCAGTAAAGACTTAAAGGTTGAGACCGAGTTTGCGTCTCTGACATGGGTAGGCAGACCGTTCCATAAAAATGGAGCTCTATAGGAGAAAGCCCTGCCTCCAGCTGTTTGCTTAGAAATTCTAGGGACAATTAGGAGGCCTGCGTCTTGTGACCGTAGCGTACGTGTAGGTATGTACGGCAGGACCAAATCAGAGAGATAGGTAGGAGCAAGCCCATGTAATGCTTTGTAGGTTAGCAGTAAAACCTTGAAATCAGCCCTTGCTTTGACAGGAAGCCAGTGTAGAGAGGCTAGCACTGGAGTAATATGATCAAATTTTTTGGTTCTAGTCAGGATTCTAGCAGCCGTATTTAGCACTAACTGAAGTTTATTTAGTGCTTTATCCGGGTAGCCGGAAAATAGAGCATTGCAGTAGTCTAACCTAGAAGTGACAAAAGCATGGATTAATTTTTCTGCATCATTTTTGGACAGAAAGTTTCTGATTTTTGCAATGTTACGTAGATGGAAAAAAGATGTCCTTGAAATGGTCTTGATATGTTCTTCAAAAGAGAGATCAGGGTCCAGAGTAACGCCGAGGTCCTTCACAGTTTTATTTGAGACGACTGTACAACCATTAAGATTAATTGTCAGATTCAACAGAATATCTCTTTGTTTCTTGGGACCTAGAACAAGCATCTCTGTTTTGTCCGAGTTTAATAGTAGAAAGTTTGCAGCCATCCACTTCCTTATGTCTGAAACACATGCTTCTAGCGAGGGCAATTTTGGGGCTTCACCATGTTTCATTGAAATGTACAGCTGTGTGTCATCCGCATAGCAGTGAAAGTTTACATTATGTTTTCGATTAACATCCCCAAGAGGTAAAATATATAGTGAGAACAATAGTGGTCCTAAAACGGAACCTTGAGGAACACCGAAATTTACAGTTGATTTGTCAGAGGACAAACCATTCACAGAGACAAACTGATATCTTTCCGACAGATAAGATCTAAACCAGGCCAGAACTTGTCCGTGTAGACCAATTTGGGTTTCCAATCTCTCCAAAAGAATGTTGTGATCGATGGTATCAAAAGCGGCACTAAGGTCTAGGAGCACGAGGACAGATGCAGAGCCTCGGTCCGATGCCATTAAAATGTCATAAAACCAGACTGAAGCATTTCGTATACATTGTTTGTCTTCAGGAAGGCAGTGAGTTGCTGAGCAACAGCCTTCTCTAAAATTTTTGAGAGGAATGGAAGATTCAATATAGGCCGATAGTTTTTTATATTTTCTGGGTCAAGGTTTGGCTTTTTCAAGAGAGGCTTTATTACTGCCACTTTTAGTGAGTTTGGTACACATCCAGTGGATAGAGAGCTGTTTATTATGTTCAACATAGGAGGGCCAAGCACAGGAAGCAGCTCTTTCAGTAGTTTAGTTGGAATAGGGTCCAGTATGCAGCTTGAAGGTTTAGAGGCCATGATTATTTTCATCATTGTGTCAAGAGATATAGTACTAAAACACTTGAGCGTCTCTCTTGATCCTAGGTCCTGGCAGAGTTGTGCAGACTCAGGACAACTGAGGTTTGGAGGAATACGCAGGTTTAAAGAAGAGTCCGTAATTTGCTTTCTAATAATCATAATCTTTTCCTCAAAGAAGTTCATGAATTTATCACTGCTAAAGTGAAAGTCATCCTCTCTTGGGGAATGCTGCTTTTTAGTTAGCTTTGCGACAGTATCAAAAAGGAATTTCGGATTGTTCTTATTTTCCTCAATTAAGTTAGAAAAATAGGATGA
The DNA here is from genome assembly GCF_018296145.1 of Oncorhynchus tshawytscha. Taxonomy (NCBI): domain Eukaryota; kingdom Metazoa; phylum Chordata; class Actinopteri; order Salmoniformes; family Salmonidae; genus Oncorhynchus; species Oncorhynchus tshawytscha. Next base: position 43,601,915 of record NC_056447.1, on the reverse strand, counting down.
TCGAGCAGCAGTAAGGGCTCTTCGGTACTGCACGGTACTGTCTTTCCAAGCTAGTCGGAAGACTTCCAGTTTGGTGTGGCGCCATTTCCGTTCCAATTTTCTGGAAGCTTGCTTCAGAGCTCGGGTATTTTCTGTGTACCAGGGAGCTAGTTTCTTATGAGAATTTTTTTAGTTTTTAGGGGTGCAACTGCATCTAGGGTATTGCGCAAGGTTAAATTGAGATCCTCAGTTAGGTGGTTAACTGATTTTTGTCCTCTGGCGTCCTTGGGTAGGCAGAGGGAGTCTGGAAGGGCATCAAGGAATCTTTGTGTTGTCTGTGAATTTATAGCACGACTTTTGATGTTCCTTGGTTGGGGTCTGAGCAGATTATTTGTTGCAATTGCAAACGTAATAAAATGGTGGTCCGATAGTCCAGGATTATGAGGAAAAACATTAAGATCCACCACATTTATTCCATGGGAACAAAACTAGGTCCAGCATATGACTGTGACAGTGAGTGGGTCCAGAGACATGTTGGACCCAAAACCCACCGAGTCGATGATGGCTCCGAAAGCCTTTTGGAGTGGGTCTGTGGACTTTTCCATGTGAATATTAAAGTCACCAAAGATTAGAATATTATCTGCTATGACTACAAGGTCCGATAGGAATTCAGGGAACTCAGTGAGAAACGCTGTATATGGCCCAGGAGGCCTGTAAACAGTAGCTATAAAAAGTGATTGAGTAGGCTGCATAGATTTCATGACTAGAAGCTCAAAAGACGAAAACGTCATTTTTTTTTTGTAAATTGAAATTTGCTATCGTAAATGTTAGCAACCCCTCCGCCTTTGCGGGATGCACGGGGATATGGTCACTAGTGTAGCCAGGAGGTGAGGCCTCATTTAAAACAGTAAATTCATCAGGCTTAAGCCATGTTTCAGTCAGGCCAATCACATCAAGATTATGATCAGTGATTAGTTCATTGACTATAATTGCCTTTGAAGTAAGGGATCTAACATTAAGTAGCCCTATTTTGAGATGTGAGGTATCATGATCTCTTTCAGTAATGACAGGAATGGAGGTGGTCTTTATCCTAGTGAGATTGCTAAGGCGAACACCGCCATGTTTAGTTTTGCCCAACCTAGGTCGAGGCACAGACACGGTCTCAAAATAGTTTGAATGATGTCTGTGAGTAGAGCAGAACTCATATGGCAGGTGAAAACCTGGGAAAATCCAACCAGGAAGTGGGAAATCTGGCCTATCGAATACAATTCTTGGCCTATCGAATACACAGTGCCTTTGGGGTCATATTGCACTTCATAAGGCTTCCACTAGATGTCAACAGTCTTTAGAACCTTGTTTGATGCTTCTACTGTGAAGGAGGGGGGAATGGGAGCTGAATGAGTCAGTGTTCTGGCAGAGTGCCATGAATTCGTGACGCGCGTTCACGTGAGAGTTAGCTTGAGTTTTTGCATTTCTGAAGACAAGGGAATTCTCCGGTTGGAACATTATTGAAGATTTATGTTAAAAACATCCTAAAGATTGATTCTATACTTCATTTGACATGTTTCTACGGACTATAACAGAACTTTATGATTTTTCGTCTGCTGCTAGTGACCGCGCGTCATGAATTTGGATTACTGGGCTGAATGCGCTAACAAAAATGAGGTATTTGGACATTTATTGTGGAACTGGGATTCCTGGGAGTGCATTCTGATAAAGATCATCAAAGGTAAGTGAATATTTATAATGCTATTTCCGACTTCTGTTGACTCCAACATGGAGTATATCTGTTTGGCTTGATTTGTTGTCTGAGCGCCATACTCAGATTATTGCATGGTTTGCTTTTTCTGTAAAGTCTTTTTGAAATCTGACACAGTGGTTGCATTAAGGAGAAGTATATCTTTAATTCTGTGAATAACACTTGTATCTTTTATCAATGTTTATTATGAGTATTTCTGTAAATTGATGTGGCGCTCTGCAAAATCACCGGATGTTTTGGAAGCAAAACAATTGTAGCCACCCTTTTCCTTGATGACAGCTTTTCCTACACTCTGCGGTCCAACTCATCCCAAACCATCTCAATTGGTTGAGATCGGGAGATTGTGGAGGCCAGGTCATCTGATGCAGCACTCCATCACTCTCCTTCTTGGTCAAATAGCCCTTACACAGCATGGAGGTATGTTGGGTCATTGTCCTGTTAAAATCTAATTTTAGTCCCACTAAGAGCACACCAGATGGGATGGCGTATCGCTGCTTTTTGGTTACTACATGATTACATATGTGTTATTTCACAGTTTTGATGTTTTCACTATTATTCTACAATGTAGAAAATAGTAAAAAACAAAAACTCTGGAATGAGTAGGTGTGTCCAAACTTTTGACTGTTACTGTATATATATATATATATTTATATATATTCTAGTATGAACCGTTTTTCATGTTTTAGTATAGAAAATGTACAGAAGTTCTGGTATACCGTGCAACACTAGTGTTAAGTACTTTATCATTTGCCATTCCTAAAATATCAAACTAAATGTACATTTGAATCATTAGTAAACAGTGTCAACTCAGTTTCTGTCTATAATATAATCTATAATTGTTCGACGTCAACAAGCTCTCATAGACTGCAGAATTATCATTTGTCCATTAATATCAAATTTGGAAGGTTAAGTTTAGGTATTCATTTCAAATGGTTAAGTTAAGGGTTGAGGTTTGGGATAGGGTTATGAATGGTTAAATTAAGGGTTATGGTTTGGGATAGGGTTCAAATAAACTAAAAACATTACGAGTGCCTAGCACTGGGATTGAACACGCAATCCTCAGAGCCGGAATTCGCGGTTTACGCCCATCCGCCATCCCCGTCCACAAAGCCCATACAAAACCCAAGCCTACTTGATGGTAATAGCTCTCACCATTGCCCCTAGTGGTGGATTTTGAAGGCATCTCCCGACATCCTGGTGACCTGGACGGACGTCGAATTTCGAAGTGGATCTTGAGCGACCTGGCTGTATATTGAACCCTTGGCGGGAGAGACAAGGATGGGTCAATGATTGACAATCAACTAGGCATTTCCCTAATCCCAAAATGCATGGGGATGAACAGCAGATATGAACTACATATTTAATGGCAATTGTGTCTTTTGAATAAACAGTACATTGTAATTTATGGTTCAATCATGACTCTTAATTACAATTTCTCTTTTTTTGGTTAGTAATCAGTAACGGTCATTGGTGATCGCCTATCTTGTCTGTGACAATGCGAGCTGGCAACAGATGTCAATTTTTGGACCATTACTGTCCCTCTCCCCCTGTTGGATGATCCCTATGGCAAACAGCGTTACCTCTTCCCAAGTTGTGAGAGAACCAATCTAACAGACTATAATTACCACTCTGCTATGAGACTGATGGAGATCAGACCCATCTCCATCACCTACCTTAGATATCATATTTCACTACCCACCAATTTATCCATCATGGCTGAAAGCATTCAGGGTCTCTATTGTTGTCAGAGATGAGATGAAGGAATGCAGACGGTGGGATTTCAATCTTCAGAAATTACACCGTTTTGAGAGAAAGACAAATGTGTTGGAAGAGAGTGTGCATGCCTGCTGGTGGCACTTATATTTTCACCTACACGACCGTTCAAAAGTTTGGGGTCACTTAGAAATGTCCTTGTTTTTGAAAGAGAAACACATTTTTTTGTCCATTAAAATAACATCAAATTGATCAGAAATACAGTGTAGACATGGCTAATGTTGTAAATGACTATTGTAGCTGGAAATGGCTGATTTTTAATGGAATATATACATAGGCGTACAGAGGCCCATTATCAGCAACCATCACTCCTGTGTTCCAATGGCATGTTGTGTTAGCTAACCCAAGTTTATCATTTTAAAAAGTCAATTGATCATTAGAAAACCCTTTTGCAATTATGTTAGCACAGCTGAAAACTATTGTGCTGATTAAAGAAGCAATAAAACTGGCCTTCTTTAGACTAGTTGAGTATCTGGAGCATCAGCATTTATGGTTCGATTACAGGCTCCAAATGGCAGAGTTTGTCTGTCCAGTGTCTGTGTTCTTTTGCCCATGTTAATCTTTTATTGGCCAGTCTGAGATATGGCTTTTTCTTTGCAACTCTGCCTAGAAAGCCAACATCCTGGAGTCGCCTCTTCACTGTTGAGGATGAGACTGGTGTTTTGCGGGTACTACTTAATGAAGCTGCCAGCTGAGGACTTGTGAGGCGTCTGTTTCTCAAACTAGACACTAATGTACTTGTCCTTTTGATCAGTTGTGCACTGGGGCCTCCAACTCCTCTTTCTATTCTGTTTAGAGCCCGTTTGCACTCTTCTGTGAAGGGAGTAGCCTTTTAAAAAGATACACTTGGATTAGCTAACACAACATGCTATTGGAACACAGGAGTGATGGTTGCTGATAATGGGCCTCTGTACGCCTATGTAGATATTCCATAACAAATCAGCCGTTACCAGCTACAATAGACATTTACAACATTAACAATGTCTACACTGTATTTCTGATCAGTTTGATGTTATTTTAGTGGACAGAAAATGTGCTTTTCTTTTGAAAACATGGACATTTCTAAGCGACCCCAAACTTTTGAACGGTAGTGTATATGACTGGCAGATCTTGGAACAATCATAGTTTCTTTGTTGAGGCTCCAAGGAATGTATAGTACTTACTTAGATACTGTATACTGTTGTAAGACTGCATGGCATATTGCTAATATTTGAACATTATATTAGGCATTGGAACGTTTGGGCCTACAGGACATTATTGAAAATGTTTTGGTGTGCTGCTACCACCATTCTTACATACATTATAATCATGGATCACAGCAATGATGTTATTTCTCCACCTCCTTGCTCCAGACATTTTCAGTAGGGTATTAATTTAAGCCAGTTTATTCCAGCAGGAAAATAATCCTGTAGCAAGAGGAAATGTGAATTTTTAGACCCCTCAGACCATTATAATTAATAGACTAAAATGGAAATTACAAGCTTTAGAAGCCTTTTTAAACCAGGACAATTCTCAGCATCAAAAGAGTGATCAAATTTAGATCCTCTGTTCTCACATACCTAATTGGTACGACACGTGTGACCATGGTGAATTATTGAAACATACCTGCTTATTATAGCTATTCGTCCAATTCCTACTTTAACTAGCTATAGTTATTCTCCACCATTTACCCAGAGGAATAGTCTTGTTAGTCCCATAAATGGTCTCACGTAAACACCCTGGGCCACTGACTCTTGACACAGTGAATCAGTCGAGCTGGTCTGAGGGGTCTAAAGCTTGTTAATAATAGTGCTCTGTGATGTGACTTCCTTTTAATGACACTCCAGAGTATAGAGTGGAGTGAAGGGTCACGGTGTGTCTGTGTTTGCCAGGATGCTGGAACAGGGTGGTGGAAGCTGGTGCACATCAGCAAGCAGATGTATGGCCATTGTGGTGGGTTTGATTGATAGTGGGTGAGGTCAAAGCCTAGACTCCTGGTTCTTGTATAAAGGATGGGGTGATGTGACAGTCTTTGTGTGGGAGACGTGATGTGGTTTGTGTTTGTATCTTCCCTTGATATGCAGTTCCTAAATAAGTATGTTTATTCATTTTTTAATGATAGACTGAAGAGCATGCAGTTGTGTGTGGGTGGGTGCGTGGCATTTTGGTGGTTGTAGGCAATTTGTGTGTAATAACTAAAAAGAGAAAAGGGTATTAGTTACGCTTGCAGGCTACTCAGTGAAATGAGTTGAGCAGGCCTGTAACACCTTGCCCCCCCCCCAGAGTGTGGTCTCCTATTGCAGCCTCTATCTCAGCGATGCAGGATGGGGGATGAGGGGAGGATGTGAGAAGCAACAGGTTAGCCCCCTTACACACACAAATACACGCGTGCGCACACGCACTCCGAGGCAGCAAACTGTAACAATGACCAGCCCTGGGAGTTAGATGAGCATTTAAACAGGAATTATTTTAATGACTGTCGACAGGGCCCCGTTGGCCCTGGCTGCTGATTGGTCCTGGCCCCTAGCTGGACTAATGAGTGGGAGCTGCTGTCAGAAAATGTGGCTGCACTAATTTAAGGTGTAATTTGTGAGACAATAGCTTGTTTTTGTTATTGTTATTGCATTAGAAAGGTGATGCTCTCTGGGACTTTGAAGCATCTCTCATCTCTCTCTCGCTCCTCTCTCTCCGTATCTGTATCTGTGAGGACTGATTACTTCAGGCCACACAATTTGCCTGTGTGCTACTCAGGTTTCCTGGTTTTTCATGTTTACTGAGTGTCAAAATGTGCATCTTGTGCATGTTAAGGCGCATTTGTTTTTGTTTTTAATCATTTTTATGAACAGCCCAAAATAAGCACTTTCCTGGCAACTTATTTCCTGAACACATTCAAAGCAGCAAATCTGCAGTTCTCTGTGCTATGGTGTCTTTAACTGCAGCAGTTTCCCCAGAATTCAGTTTGTTTTACTGTAACAGCAGCTGAACACATGCCACAGTAGATCAGCCGGGCTGATACCAGATGATTTATATGAAATTATGTCTGAATGAGGACGCGGCTAAAGTTGTTAGCGTGTTCATTTCCCATTAAGATAAACGGAGTGTTGCCTCAGCAGCCGCTCCCAGTCAAGCACAGAGCCCCTCATGAAGATGAGTGAAAGCACTGTACACACATTCATCCACGTGCTCGCAGAATTACACATAATGACCGAGACACAAAGCGGCACAGGCAATTGACTTTGTGATCAACACTGGAGCACTGAGTAATCCCTTTCTGTTGCTCAAATCCTCTTGGAGTCATATTTTTGTGTGAAATGTTTGCAGTGGGTGAAGGTGTAGTGTGGTATAATTGTGTGTAATGGGGTGGGGGCTATGGGGACTTATAGTGAAGAGCACAGAGTGGGAAAGGTCCACTGCACTGAGGACTGACAGCATGGCTGGCCCCAGTAATGGGCCACTTTCTAAAACAATTACGTATGCTTGCAGGTCCTGGCTCTGTTTTGCTACTTAATTTCACTTTACTGGCCACAATTGGACAGGCATATGAGCAAGCACTATAACAAGTTGCATGACACGCCTTTTCAGTTTCTTGGTTTCCATGCAGTTTTCCCAACGTAAAAAAAAACCTGAATGGAGCTAATAATATGTTTTATCCATGTGCTGGAGGGTGTGTGGGGCACACTTGGGATTTGTCCCACACCATTGCACCCTCTGGCTGTTCTGGTGGGTGTGATACTCTGAGACAAAGCTTATTTAACTTGCATTTGTTGCATTTAATTTACTGCACAAGCTGTTCACTCAGGGGACATTACAACCAGTTCCAAAAACAATGGATATGGCTCTTGTGTCAAAAGTCAATAATTGAGTGGATTTTGTTACATACTGCCCTGACCATTATTGCAGGCCCAGTTCCATAAATGAATTTCCCACCAACAGTATGTAACCTGGCAGTAAAGGGTATTTCTAAATAAAAATTAAAGGTGCCGTTTTCAATAAGTAATTTGTCTACTTGAGGCAATATATAAACTGTCACAGCATGAAATCAATTTTCTGCCTTGGATAATTTCAAACAAGAGGTTTCTAACACATTAGTATAGCAATTAGAGGCCGGGGCTATCGTAGGCTAGTCTCTCTGAGAGCACCATCTCCACTACTGACACTTTCATTCCTCCTTTCTTCTTTCCTCGACCGTCCCTCTAAGAAGGTGACAGGCACGCAGCCTAATCGCCACTGATAATAAATGTATCAACTCTTAAACTCCTGAGCGCTGAATGGGCTTCACCCCAGCCATTGAGCGAGAGCAGATTACTCACGCTTAGTTGGCTCTAGGTAGGCTTTTGCAAGCTTCCCCACCAGGCCTGGGAATCGGCTGCATTGAGGCCCATTCACAGTCCCCTGACACAGAGCATGCTTTTACTGCACACTGTTTTATTATGAAGAAATCCCAGCCTCCCTCCCCAGCTTGTCCCTGCTATAGTCTTTCTTCTGCATTAAGAAAGGTTATCCCCTACCTTAATCCATATTGCTATGTGGATTAGAGGGAAGGGGGCGCTGCCCACGACTCAGGATCCCTTCAGAGCCCCTCTGGGACCCTCTCTCTCTCTCCCTCTTTTTTCCTGCTTTTCCTCCTTTACAACGTACCAATAGGCCTCGCAGAGGATTTGCATCTGAAATGGGCAACCTGGAGCTCCCTTCAATGAAGACATCGGATCAAAGTTCAGCCAGTCAAGGCCCTGCTAAAACGTTAAGGAGGCCGGCCCAACACAAAGGGAAAAGATGAGCGGTGACTAAAACACATTGGGATCCCTTATCCAGATCAAGAGTGGATTATACTATCCACAATAAACCAGTTTAATTTGAAATCACAGAATTAAAAAAATTAAAGAATCCAGCCCTAATGAAATGCCTATACTCTTATGGTCACGATGCTTGATTTTACAATCTAATGTTGGTATGATAATATCTTGAAGAATAATTCATAATTGATTATGCATTTCAGGTTTTGTTTGGGCATAAAGTTCCTTCAGAAAGTATTCATACCCCTTGAGTTATTCCACATTTTGTTGTGTTACAGCCTTAATTCAAAATTGTTTTGTTTTTCTCTTACCCATCTCTTACACACAATACCCCATAATGACAAAATGAAAAGATGAATTGTTGCACATTTTTGAAAATACATAAATATCTAATTTACATAAGTATTCACACCCCTGAGTCAATACATGTTAAAATCACCTTTGTCAGCGCTGAGTCTTTAAGAGCTTTGCACACCTGGATTGTACAATACTTGCTCATAATTCTTTAATGAATTATTCAAGCTCTGTCAAGTTGGTTGTTGACAGCCATTTTCCAGTCTTGCCAAAGATTTTCAAGCCCATTTAAGTCAAAACTGCAACTAGGCCACTCAGGAACCTTCAATGTCAACTTGGTAAGCAAATTTGGCCTTCTGTTTTAGGTTATTGTCCTGCTGACAGGTAAATTTGTCTCCCAGTGTCTGTTGGAAAGCAGACAGAACCAGGTTTTCCTCTAAGATTTAGCCTATGCTTAGCTCTATTCTGTTTCTTCTTATCCTAAAAAAAAACTCCCTAGTCCTTGCCGATGACAAGCATACCCATAACATGATGCAGACAAAAGCAATGCAATAAACTTTGTCATTCTGGCTGCAGAGGTCATGACTGTGTAGCCATAGCTAGTTTTCTAGCTAGCAGCAAGCAAGGGATAAGAACGTTGCCACTGAGCATGGCAGCGGAACATATAGAACGAACGACTGGGTCGCGTCCGTAAATATGGAACTACTCGAATGAACGGATGGCTCGCGTCTCTAGCAACCAAAAGATGAGAAATCAAATCAAATTTTATTTGTCACATGCACCGAATACAACATGTGTAGACCTTACAGTGAAATGCTTGCTTACAAGCCCTTTTAACCAACAATGCTGTTTTAAGAAAAATAAGCGTTAAGTTAAAAAAAAATGATATGTAAAAAATGTGCGGGGCACAGATTAATCAAGGTAATTGAGATAATATCTACATGTAGGTAGAGTATGAATTCGCTTATAGAAAATTAAAATATTTTAATTTTTAGGTATATGATCAGATGTGTGCTTTCATATTGTTTTATTTGGTAACTGTGGTATAAGTGGAATAAACACCTCTGTTCTGTAAAAAATGAAACATGAACTCGCCAAAGGGACTCTGCTCCGCCTCATCCACCTGCGTCGACCATTATTGTTTATCCAGCTTATACAACAGTATAAGAAACAATACTCAAGCACACATTTACCGGTAGAAAATAATGCTTTTGTTAATATTTAAAAATGTTACAAAATTTTAAAATTTAAAAAGCAAATTCATACTTTCTCATCTTTTGGTTGCTAAAGACGTGACCCAATTGTTTGTTTGATTTGTTCTATATTTATGGACTTGACCTATATGTTCCGTTGCCATGTTTGCTTGCAAGCTAGCCAACTAGCTATGGCTAACACAGTCACAACCTCTGCAGCCAGAATAACACTAAAGTAGCTGCATTTGTGTTTGTTTAAGCTGTTTTCCAAATGAATAATGATTATTCCCGATTTTTCTGGCAGTGCTAGAAAAGTTTGCGTTCTCTTCAGGACACTCGAAACTGTTCATTGCGAGGAGATCGCATTGCATATCAAACACTAAGCTAGAAGCTACCTTAGCTAAATAGTTTGTTGCTAGCAAACCTGCCTATAAGAAATTAATTCAAAGATATCAGCTGCTGAAAACAGCTGATGAACCTAGAAATGTGGGAGAATTTTACAGCAAAGCGCCACTTGCGTCATGACTGCAACAGTAGGGGCCGGAGAAATTCATGTTCGTCACTCACCAGGGTAGCTCATGAGATGCTTCCAAAAAAATATGTCTCTGCAAAAACAAATCAATGCTGGAAGTTTGTCCTTGTTGAACCTTTGTGGTTTGTGTGGTTGTTGGTTTAGCTTTCTGTAACTTTGTAGCAAGTATGGTCTGCATGTGTAGGTGTATATAGCATCATGATTTCAAGGTGTCCTGATATGTTTGCCAACTGTCCCATTCTATAATGCCCTTCTAGCCAATCAGAGCCAGTATTCAACAACGCTGTGGTATAAAATATTGTATGACTATACCAGCTGTACTCTAGTATGTGTGTCTTTCTGGAGCTGTCCAGCTAAATTACAGAACACCACACTTATCTGACAGTGCGAGCCCTGACAGAGGCCCCTCATCAGCCAGACAAAATGACAGCTCATTGACCAGAAATGAATCCTTTAGCTGTTGGCTCTAACACATGGCAATTGCCCCATGTTGATTCCTTGGCTATTAAATTGGGTTATTTTATGATATGGTGTAATTGGTATAAATTGCTCTCCAGGTGATTTGGACCCTGTTGTTTAAATGGGTCCCTTTTTCCCAGACAATGGAGGCAGCAGAGCCGTGCCGAGCAGTACTGTACCCTGATGGCTCGCCGTCTAATCTTAATTAGCTCACATGTTTGCTCTCATGGATTTTCACATAGCCCAGCTAGCTCGTGTCATTATCTATAGGAAATACACTCAGTGGGAAGGCCATGATATAATATATTACTCACAAAGGCAACTGTTTGAAATGTGTGCTTTTCTCCCCCAGAACACAGAGACCGGAGAAAGAAGTTTGAGCACTTTTCTCCCATTTAATTCAGCACCACAAAGTGATGTTTAGCACAGCAGGCTCAGTGGGCACCATTGTTTGTTTGTCAAAAGCAAAAATGCTTTTCCTTGAAGGGGTCCTCGAGTGTTTGTTTGAAGTGATAAGGCCAAGTGTCATTCTAAAGGTGTATTTGTGTCACAAAATGGAGTGTTAAAATTCACTATAATTGATGGCACTGCTGGACGCTAGCTGGGTGCCACAATGAAAACGTAGCCAGCAATTCAACTTACGCTGGAAAGACCTGGTTAAAAATCCGAGAAAGGCCCTCTCCATTCGTCAAAACTAAACACAGAGGGAAATGTTAACTTTCTGTGACTATCTATTAGGATGGAATGAATATGACATAGATGTTTTGTATCTGGTGGCTTGCATTTGGCTAGCTGACATTCTGTCTTTACCTGCAGCATAAGCTGAGCCCAGATGTTAGTGGATATATTTGACATTCAACAAATGTCACCTGTCAATAGAACTGAGTGTCTGCTCCAGATAAACTACAGATGTCTGATATGGATGTGACTCATGATGAGGGGGTTCTCATAAGGTCTCTGCTTTGGATATTATTGTCTATTTCATTTACATTTAGTGATACTGAATGACAAAATAGTACATTGTTTCTGTGGTTTGAAAAAATAGTATATGAACTAAATTAAAAAAGTGTGTGAGTGTGTGCGCGCACCTGCATCTGTGTGTGAGTGTATGTGTGCACATTAGGGTGTGTGTGCGACGTGCTTATCCTTGTGTGTGTGGAAAGCGATGGTGGGGGTTGTTCAGGTGTTGAGTGGCCCTCATTAACGGCATGTTCATTATGTGTGATTTAGCACTGAAACACGGTGGCTGTGTCATCTCTTAACTTCATTAAATCATTAATTCCCCAGAAGTTAACTGAGCCAGGCATAATGAAGCAATCACAGTCTCAGCAGAATTCTCCCATTATTAAGCGTTGGTGCTGAGCAGAAGGAGAGAGAGACTTCCTCGATGATGTCTCAGGCCATTAAATTGATTTGTTAAATGGAGATATCAATACCTAGGATCCCTTTCAGGATAACACTATGGCAGTTTAGGGGAGACACCTTTACGGTAGCAATGTTATCCCAATGTGACCGCTGTCTCAAACATACAGTGGAATCATGTAGTAAACAAGAAAGTGATTTTAAAAAATGAAGAAGAAAAAATTCTTCAATGTAGCCACCCTTTGCCTTGATGACAGCTTTGCACACTCTTGGCATTCTCTCTAATTTAGCAGCACTGCTCCAAAGTGTGATTTAGCAAAGTAACAAAAAATTATGAATTTGAGTTTTCTAACTCAGCAGGAGCCCTCTAAATCAATGTGACAGATGGCAAATATTTCCTCTCTATAGCACAAGTGAGAGCATCTTATTCCTCAAATATACCAAGATGGAATAGCAGTCAGACATCCTTTGTCCTCGTCTTGTTGTGTCCCATGTATATATATATTTACATCTTTCTTCGCATATCTTTTATATATTTTATTTTCCAAAAACTCAACTTCAAAACACTCTCCTGCAACCTGCCTCACCAATTTAAAAAAAAGTAGTATTTACCTCAAATCTGAAATCCACAATAGAAGCTAGCCAGAAGCTAACCAGAAGCTAACCAGAAGCTAGCCAGAAGCTAGCCAGAAGCTAGCCAGAAGCTAACCAGAAGCTAACCAGAAGTTAACCAGAAGCTAGCCAGAAACTAGCCAGAAGCTAGCCAGTTTACTGGCTAACGTTAGTATTCAGCTAACCATGGTTTGTGGTCATCAGCTATCCTTTAGCTCGAAAAGCTATCGCCAGTTTTGTACTACGCGACTCAGACCAGAACATACTGGACCTATTTTTCTTTCCATATCCCCGGATTTCAACCGCAAGCTCTGGACATTTACACCTGGATCTCGCAGCTAGCTAGCTGCTATCCGTGTGACTATTTTCTTACGTCGATCCCGGAGCAAACATCAATTATTCCGGAGCTAGCCAGCTGAAGAGTTCCATCAGCCACTCCTGGGCTACAATCACCTATCCGGACCTGTTTTACTGCCGATGTGGAGCCCCACCGGACCTTCACGACTGGACTACCTACGTTATCTACCCGAGGGAGTTATCCAACTGGCCCCTCCGTCGCGACGTTACCTGAACGCCCATCTGCGGCCCGCTAATCGTTAGCTGTCTTATCGGCTGCTATCTGAATAAGTGTACCGGACAATTTTTCTTGGGTCACTATAACTATATCTATTTTGCCAATTGGATCGATCCCCTCTACCACACGGAACCCCACTAATCTACCGACGGAAACGCACTAGGTGGCTAAAAACAGACCTCTATCCTATGCTCACTTGCTACCAATGGCCCGGATAGCTGTCTGAATCGCCGTGAACCAAACCAACCTCACTACTCACTGGACCCTTATGATCACTCGGCTAAGCATGCCTCTCCTTAATGTCAATATGCCTTGTCCATTGCTGTTCTGGGTAGTGTTTATTGGCTTATTTCACTGTAGAGCCTCTAGCCTCTACCTTATCCAACCTTTCAGTTCCACCATCCACACATCCGATGACATCACCTGGTTTCGATGATGTTTCTAGAGACAATATCTCTCTCATCATCACTCAATACCTAGGTTTACCTCTACTGTATTCACATCCTACCATACCGTTGTCTGTACATTATACCTTGAAGCTATTTTATCGCCCCCAGAAACCTCCTTTTACTCTCTGTTCTAGACGACCAATTCTCATAGCTTTTAGCCATACCCTTATGCTACTCCTCCTCTGTCCCTCTGGTGATGTAGAGGTGAATCCAGGCCCTGCCGTGCCTAGCTCCACTCCTATGCCCCAGGCGCTCTCTTTTGATGACTTCTGTAACCGTAATAGCCTTGGTTTCATGCATGTTAACATTAGAAGTCTACTCTCCAAGTTTGTTTTATTCACTGCTTTAGCACACTCTGCCAACCCGGATGATCTAGCCGTGTCTGAAACATGGCTCAGGAAGACCATCAAAAATTCTGAAATCTCCATCCCAAACTACAACATTTTCAGACAAGATAAAACGGACAAATGGGGCGGTGTTGCAATCTACTGCAAAGATAGCCTGCAGAGTTCTGTCCTACTATCCAGGTCTGTACCCAAACAATTTGAACTTCTACTTTTAAAAATCCACCTCTCTAAAAACAAGTCTCTCACGGTTGCCGCCTGCTATAGACCACCCTTCTATAGACCACCCAGCTGTGCTCTGGACACCATATGTGAATTGATTGCACCCCATCTATCTTCAGAGCTCGTGCTGCTAGGCGACCTAAACTGGAACATGTTTAACACCCCAGCCATCCTACAATCTAAGCTTGATACCCTCAATCTCACACAAATTATCAATGAACCTACCAGGTACCACCCCAAAGCCGTAAACATGGGCACCCTCATAGATATCATCCTAACCTATTTGCCCTCTAAATACACCATTGCTGTTTTCAACCAAGATCTCAGAGATCACTGCCTATTTGCCTGCATCCGTAATGGGTCAGTGGTCAAACGACCTCCACTCATCACTGTCAAACGCTCCCTGAAACACTTCAGGCCTTTCTAATCGACCTGGCTGGGGTTTCCTGGAAGGATATTGATCTCATCCCGTCAGTAGAGGATGCCTGGTTATTTTTAAAATAATGCCTTCCTCACCATCTTAAATAAGCATGCCCCATTCAAGGAATTTAGAACCAGGAACAGAACCATACCTGACTGCCCTTAACCAACACAAAAACATCCTATGGCGTTCTGCATTAGCATCGAACAGCCCCCATGATATGCAACTTTTCAGGGAAGCTAGAAAACAATATACACAGGCATTTAGAAAAGCCAAGGCTAGCTTTATCAAGCAGAAATTTGCTTCCTGCAACACAAACTCAAAAAATTTCTTGGACACTGTAAAGTACATGGAGAATAAGAACACCTCCTCCCAGCTGCCCACTGCACTGAGGATAGGAAACACTGTCACCACCAATAAATCCACTATAATTGAGAATTTCAATAAGCATTTTTCTACGGCCGGCCATGCATTCCACCTGGCCACCCCTACCCCGGTCAACAGCACTGCACCCCCCACAGCAACTCGCCCAAGCCTTCCCCATTTCTCCTTCTCCCAAATTCAGTCAGCCGGTGTTCTGAAAGAGCTGCAAAATCTGGACCCCTACAAATCAGCTAGGCTAGACAATCTGGAACCTTTCTTTCTAAAACATTATATGCCGAAATTGTTGCAACCCCCTATTACTAGCCTGTTCATCCTCTCTTTCGTGTCGTCTGAGATTCCCAAAGATTGGAAAGCAGCTGCGATCATCCCCCTCTTCAAAGGGGGGGACACGCTTGACCCAAACTGCTACAGACCTATATCTATCCTACCCTGCCTTTCTAAAGTCTTCGAAAGCCAAGTCAACAAACAGATTACCGACCATTTCGAATCCCACCGTACCTTCTCCGCTATGCAATCTGGTTTCAGAGCTGGTCATGGGTGCACCTCAGCCACGCTCAAGGTCCTAAAAGCTATCTTAACCGCCATCGATAAGAAACAATACTGTGCATCCGTATTCATTGACCTTACGGACTCTTCTTTAAACCTGCGTATTCCTCCAAACCTCAGTTGTCCTGAGTCTGCACAACTCTGCCAGGACCTAGGATCAAGAGAGACGCTCAAGTGTTTTAGTACTATATCTCTTGACACAATGATGAAAATAATCATGGCCTCTAAACCTTCAAGCTGCATACTGGACCCTATTCCAACTAAACTACTGAAAGAGCTGCTTCCTGTGCTTGGCCCTCCTATGTTGAACATAATAAACGGCTCTCTATCCACTGGATGTGTACCAAACTCACTAAAAGTGGCAGTAATAAAGCCTCTCTTGAAAAAGCCAAACCTTGACCCAGAAAATATAAAAAACTATCGGCCTATATCGAATCTTCCATTCCTCTCAAAAATTTTAGAGAAGGCTGTTGCTCAGCAACTCACTGCCTTCCTGAAGACAAACAATGTATACGAAATGCTTCAGTCTGGTTTTAGACCCCATCATAGCACTGAGACGGCACTTGTGAAGGTGGTAAATGACATTTTAATGGCATCGGACCGAGGCTCTGCATCTGTCCTCGTGCTCCTAGACCTTAGTGCCGCTTTTGATACCATCGATCACAACATTCTTTTGGAGAGATTGGAAACCCAAATTGGTCTACACGGACAAGTTCTGGCCTGGTTTAGATCTTATCTGTCGGAAAGATATCAGTTTGTCTCTGTGAATGGTTTGTCCTCTGACAAATCAACTGTAAATTTCGGTGTTCCTCAAGGTTCCGTTTTAGGACCACTATTGTTCTCACTATATATTTTACCTCTTGGGGATGTTATTCGAAAACATAATGTAAACTTTCACTGCTATGCGGATGACACACAGCTGTACATTTCAATGAAACATGGTGAAGCCCCAAAATTGCCCTCGCTAGAAGCATGTGTTTCAGACATAAGGAAGTGGATGGCTGCAAACTTTCTACTATTAAACTCGGACAAAACAGAGATGCTTGTTCTAGGTCCCAAGAAACAAAGAGATATTCTGTTGAATCTGACAATTAATCTTAATGGTTGTACAGTCGTCTCAAATAAAACTGTGAAGGACCTCAGCGTTACTCTGGACCCTGATCTCTCTTTTGAAGAACATATCAAGACCATTTCAAGGACATCTTTTTTCCATCTACGTAACATTGCAAAAATCAGAAACTTTCTGTCCAAAAATGATGCAGAAAAATTAATCCATGCTTTTGTCACTTCTAGGTTAGACTACTGCAATGCTCTATTTTCCGGCTACCCGGATAAAGCACTAAATAAACTTCAGTTAGTGCTAAATACGGCTGCTAGAATCCTGACTAGAACCAAAAAATTTGATCATATTACTCCAGTGCTAGCCTCTCTACACTGGCTTCCTGTCAAAGCAAGGGCTGATTTCAAGGTTTTACTGCTAACCTACAAAGCATTACATGGGCTTGCTCCTACCTATCTCTCTGATTTGGTCCTGCCGTACATACCTACACGTACGCTACGGTCACAAGACGCAGGCCTCCTAATTGTCCCTAGAATTTCTAAGCAAACAGCTGGAGGCAGGGCTTTCTCCTATAGAGCTCCATTTTTATGGAACGGTCTGCCTACCCATGTCAGAGACGCAAACTCGGTCTCAACCTTTAAGTCTTTACTGAAGACTCATCTCTTCAGTGGGTCATATGATTGAGTGTAGTCTGGCCCAGGAGTGGGAAGGTGAACGGAAAGGCTCTGGAGCAACGAACCGCCCTTGCTGTCTCTGCCTGGCCGGTTCCCCTCTTTCCACTGGGATTCTCTGCCTCTAACCCTATTACAGGGGCTGGGTCACTGGCTTACTGGGGCTCTCTCATGCCGTCCCTGGAGGGGTGCGTCACCTGAGTGGGTTGATTCACTGTTGTGGTCATCCTGTCTGGGTTGGCGCCCCCCTTGGGTTGTGCCGTGGCGGAGATCTTTGTGGGCTATACTCAGCCTTGTCTCAGGATGGTAAGTTGGTGGTTGAAGATATCCCTCTAGTGGTGTGGGGGCTGTGCTTTGGCAAAGTGGGTGGGGTTATATCCTTCCTGTTTGGCCCTGTCCGGGGTGACCTCGGATGGGGCCACAGTGTCTCCTGACCCCTCCTGTCTCAGCCTCCAGTATTTATGCTGCAGTAGTTTATGTGTCGGGGGCTAGGGTCAGTTTGTTATATCTGGAGTACTTCTCCTGTCCTATTCAGTGTCCTGTGTGAATCTAAGTGTGCGTTCTCTAATTCTCTCCTTCTCTCTTTCTTTCTCTCTCTCGGAGGACCTGAGCCCTAGGACCTGAGCTCCAGGACTACCTGACATGATGACTCCTTGCTGTCCCCAGTCCACCTGGCCATGCTGCTGTTCCAGTTTCAACTGACCTGAGCCCTAGGACCATGCCCCAGGACTACCTGACATGATGACTCCTTGCTGTCCCCAGTCCACCTGGCCATGCTGCTGCTCCAGTTTCTACTTCCACCTGACTGTGCTGCTGCTCCAGTTTCAACTGTTCTGCCTTATTATTATTCGACCATGCTGGTCATTTATGAACATTTGAACATCTTGGCCATGTTCTGTTATAATCTCCACCCGGCACAGCCAGAAGAGGACTGGCCACCCCACATAGCCTGGTTCCTCTCTAGGTTTCTTTCTAGGTGTTGGCCTTTCTAGGGAGTTTTTCCTAGCCACCGTGCTTCTACACCTGCATTGCTTGCTGTTTGGGGTTTTAGGCTGGGTTTCTGTACAGCACTTTGAGATATCAGCTGATGTACGAAGGGCTATATAAATAAATTTGATTTGATTTGATTTGATTTGACCTGGCCAAGGCTTTCGACTCTGTCAATCACCACATCCTCATCGGCAGACTCGATAGCCTTGGTTTCTCAAATGATTGCCTCGCCTGGTTCACCAAATACTTCTCTGATAGAGTTCAGTGTGTCAAATCGGAGGGCCTGTTGTCCGGGCATTTGGCAGTCTCTATGGGGGTGCCACAGGGTTCAATTCTTGGACCGACTCTTTTCTCTGTATACATCAATGATATCGCTCTTGTTGCTGGTGAGTCTCGGATCCACCTCTACGCAGACGACACCATTCTGTATCCTTCTGGCCCTTCTTTGGACACTGTGTTAACAATCCTCCAGACAAGCTTCAATGCCATACAACTCTCCTTCCGTGGCCTTCAATTGCTCTTAAATACAAGTAAAACTAAATGCATGCTCTTCAACCGATCGCTGCCTGCACCTGCCTGCCCGTTGTCATGATGTTGGCTTGGGGGTAGGTTTATGACAGTCATAAATACCTCTTTCCCCCTTTTTCCTCTCTCTCTACCCTACTGATGTTACATTTGCAAAACCCTTGGTTAACATATAGGTTCTGGGAACATCAGAAGGTGGGGGGAAATGAACTATATTCTGGTAATCTGACCAATGGAACATATGCGGTGGTACTTAATGAATATGAAGTCAGTTCGGTTGTCATCTGAAACATTCTCATCAATGATAAGATGATATAAACTCTACAGTGGAAAGTCTACACATCAGAGTTATCGGAGTCACATGGAATTGTTGTTAAATTTAAATGTTTGAATATTAAATTATTTGTGATGGGATGAAATGTGATTTTAGCTTCTAAAATGTGAGATTTGGGTTTTCATAAGATAGGTCTCTGCTCAATCAGTGGTCCGACCCTGTGAAGGGACAAGGGCTATAAAACACACCCTCCTCTCCCTTCCTCTATAAGCCCTTGACGACAATATAACCTCCTGTTCCGAGGACGTGAGGACGATGGTCCGATGGCAGAATGGTTCAGATAATAACTACAGAACAAAGCCAACATCAGCGTGAGCTTTGGTTGCGAATGGTATGAACTTCGAACTCTTATTCACTACAGAAGTGATACCTCCTAGCCATTGAGTTAGAAACAGCCGCTGCAAATGAGGGTTAGGAAGGAACAGACAGAGTAACCTGTCTACCACACAACGACATTACTACAACGTATTCAATTTACCAGCAGAGACATTCTTCAAAGGAAGGACTCGGTTGGGCAACACGGCCTTCCATCTACCACCAACCTACCGAAGCGCAGCTCAGAGTAAATATTTATTGCATTTTCCTTTTCCAAATTGGCGGTAATTGATTTGATACTGTATTTACGATAGCACAGCTTCGCCCTTTGTTCCTCAGTCTTACCGCTCTTTCACTCAAACCCAGCCCCTTTTCTTTTGTGTAACCTACACCCGCTAGGGATGTTTTCCTTTATGACGTAATTTGTAATCAAGTTATGATTTAATTATGTGTATGTGTAATTCTGTGTGATTAGTTAGGTATTTAGTAAATAAGTCATTAAAACCCAATTTTGTATTGCTGATTCAACTTGTTAGCCAGGGTTCGTGCAGATAACTAAGAATTAAAACTTTCAGATGAGACTGAATTAAGATGATGATTAATACTGACTGCTACCGATGTAAAATATTACTAGGTCTTTAACAGTTTATTCGGAAGATAACAGCTCTATAAATATTATTTCGTGGTGCCCGACTCTCTAGTTAATTACATTTACATGATTAGCTCAATCAGGTAATATTAATTACGGAGAAATTGTTTTATGGAATAGCATGTCATATCACTTAATCCGGCATAGCCAAAAACACGACACCGTCCAACATCACTACTCTGGACGGTTCTGACTTAGAATATGTGGACAACTACAAATACCTAGATGTCTGGTTAGACTGTAAACTCTTCTTCCAGACTTACATCAAACAAGTTCAATCTAGAATTGCATCCTTCACTCATGCTTCCAAACATACCCTTGTAAAACAGACCATCCTACCGATCCTCGACATCGGCGATGTCATTTACAAAATAGCCTCCAATACCCTACTCAATAAATTGGATGCAGTCTATCACAGTGCCATCCGTTTTGTCACCAAAGCCCCATATACTACCCACCACAGCGACCTGTGCGCTCTCGTTGGCTGGCCCTCGCTTCATACTCGTCGCCAAACCCACTGGCTCCAGGTCATCTACAAGACGCTGCTAGGTAAAGTCCCCCCTTATCTCAGCTAGCTGGTCACTATAGCAGCACCCACCTGTACCACACGCTCCAGCAGGTATATCTCTCTGGTCACCCATAAAACCAATTCTTCCTTTGGCCGCCTCTCCTTCCAGTTCTCTGCTGCCATTGACTGGAACGAATTTAAAAAATCTCTGAAACTGGATACACTTATCTCCCTCACTGGCTTTAAGCACCAGCTGTCAGAGCAGCTCACAGATTACTGCATCTGTACATAGCCCATCTATAATTTAGCCCAAACAACTTCATCTCCCCATACTGTATTTATTTATTTATTTAGCTCCTTTGCACCCCATTATTTATATCTCTACCTTGCACATTCTTCCACTGCAAATCTACCATTCCAGTGTTTTACTTACTATATTGTATTTACTTCACCACCATTGCCTTTTTTTTGCCTTTACCCCCCTTATCTCACCTCATTTGCTCACATTGTATATAGACTTGTTGTATGTGTCGAACTGCTTTGCTTCATCTTGGCCAGGTCGCAATTGTAAATGAGAACTTGTTCTCAACTTGCCTACCTGGTTAAATAAAGGTTAAATAAATAAATTCCTGTCATACATACTAATTCAGTAAAGTGCTAGTATAATGTATTTGAGAAATAGGCCTTATAAGCCCATTGTTATAATTGTGCTATAGTATACTCGTTTTATAATATAATAGTATTATAATATACTAGTGTTTTAATATAGTGGTGTTATAATAGTGTTATAATATAGTAGTGTTACAATAGTGATATAATATTGTAGTGTTATAATAGTGTTATAATAGTGTTATAATATAGTAGTGTTATAATAGTGTTATATTATGCTAGTGTTATAATAGTGTTATAATATAGTCATGTTATAATAGTGTTATAATATAGTAGTGTTATAATAGTGTAAAAAAGTGTTATAATAGTGTTATATAGTGTTATAACATAGTAGTGTTATAATAGTGTTAGAATATTGTAGTGTTATAATAGTGTTATAATAGTGTTATAATATACTAGTGTTATAATATAGTAGTGTTATAATAGTGTTATAATATGCTAGTGTTATAATATAGTAGTGTTATAATAGTGCCATAATATGCTAGTGTTATAATAGTGTTATAATAGTGTTATAATATACTAGTGTTATAATAGTGTTATTATGTAGTAGTGTTATAATAGTTACAATAGTGCTATAATATACTAGTGTTATAATAGTGCTATAATAGTGTTATAATATAGTGTTATAATGTAATAGTGTTATAATAGTGTTATAATAGAGTAGTGTTATAATAGTGTTATAATATGATAGTGTTATAATAGTTATAATATAGTAGTGTTATAATATACTAGTGTTATAATAGTGTTATAATATACTAGTATTATAATATAGAAGTGTTATAATAGTGTTATAATAGTGTTATAATATAGTAGTGTTATGATAGTGTTATAATAGTGTTATAACATACTAGTGTTATAATAGTGTTATAACATACTAGTGTTATAATAGTGTTATAATACACTAGTGTTATAATAGTGTTATAATATAGTAGTGCTAAAATAGTGTTATAATATACTAGTGTTACAATAGTGTTATAATAGTGTTATAATATAGTAGTGCTAAAACAGTGTTATAATATACTAGTGTTATAATATAGTAGTGGTAAAATAGTGTTATAATATAATTGTGTTATAATAGTGTTATATATAATAGTGTTATAATAGTGCTAATATAGTGGTATAACAGTGTTATAATAGTGTTATAATATCCTAGTGTTATAATAGTATTATAATAGTGTTATAATAGTTTTATAATATAGTAGTGTTATAATATACTAGTGTTATAATAGTGTTATAATATAGCAGTGTTATAATATAGTACTGTTATAACAGTGTTATAATATACTAGTGTTATAATATTGTAGTGTTATAATAGTGTTATAATAGTGTTATAATAGTGTTATAAAAGTGTTAGAATATTGTAGTGTTATAATAGTGTTATAATAGTGTTATAATAGTGTTATAATAGTGTTATAATATATTAGTGTTATATTATACTACTGTTATAATATACTAGTGTTATAAAAGTGTTATAAAATACTAGTGTTATAATGTAGTAGTGTTAAAAAAAATGTATTTATTTATTTCACCTTTATTTAACCAGGTAGGCAAGTTGAGAACAAGTTCTCATTTACAACTGCGACCTGGCCAAGAAAAAGCAAAGCAGTTCGACACGAACAACAACACAGAGTTACACATGGAGTAAGACACACATACAGTCAATAATACAGTAGAACAATTAGTCTATATACAATGTGAGAAAATGAGGTGAGATAAGGGAGGTAAAGGCAAAAAAGGCCATGGTGACGAAGTAAATACAATATAGCAAGTAAAAGAAATATTTAAAAAAAATAAACACTGGAATGGTAGATTTGCAGTGGAAGAATGTGCAAAGTTGAGATAGAAATAATGAGGTGCAAAGGAGCAAAATAAATAAATAAATACAGTAGGGGTAGAGGTAGTTGTTTGGGCTAAATTATAGATGGGATATGTACAGGTGCAATAATCTGTGAGCTGCTCTGACAGCTGGTGCTTAAAACTAGTGAGGGGGATAAGTGTTTCCAGTTTCAGAGATTTTTGCAGTTCGTTCCAGTCATTGGCAGCAGAGAACTGGAAGGAGAGGCAGCTAAAGTGGGTGGGGGTGACCAGAGAGATATACCTGCTGGAGCGTGTGCTGCAGGTGGGTGTTGCTATGGTGACCAGCGAGGTGAGATAAGGGGGGACTTTACCTAGCAGGGTCTTGAAGATGACCTGGAGCCAGTGGGTTTGGCAACGAGTATGAAGCGAGGGCCAGCCAACGAGAGCATACAGGTCGCAGTGGTGGGTAGTATATGAGGCTTTGGTGACAAAACGGATGGCACTGTGATAGACGGCATCCAATTTATTGAGTAGGGTATTGGAGGCTATTTTGTATATGACGTCGCTGAAGTCGAGGATCGGCAGGATTGTCAGTTTTACGAGGGTATGTTTGGCAGCATGAGTGAAGGAGAATATGTTGCGAAATAGGAAGCCAATTCTAGATTTAACTTTGGATTGGAGATGTTTGATGTGAGTCTGGAAGGAGAGTTTACAGTCTAACCAGACACCTACGTATTTGTAGTTGTCCACATATTCTAAGACAGAACCGTCCAGAGTAGTGATGTTGGATGGGCGGGCAGGTGCAGGCAGGCAGTGATCAGTTGAAGAGCATGCATTTAGTTGTACTTGTATTTAAGAGCAATTGGAGGCCACGGAAGGAGAGTTGTATGGCATTGAAGCTCGTCTGGAGGGTTGTTAACACAGAGTCCAAAGAAGGGCCAGAAGTATACAGAATGGTGTCGTCTGCGTAGAGGTGGATCCGAGACTTACCAGCAGCAAGAGCGACATCATTGATGTATACAGAGAAGAGAGTCGGTGCAAGAGTTGAACCCTGTGGCACCCCCATGGAGACTGCCAGATGCCCGGACAACAGGCCCTCCGATTTGACACACTGAACTCTATCAGAGAATAGTGTTATAATAGTGTTATGATATAGCAGTGTTATAATAGTGTTATAAAATACTAGTGTTATAATAGTGTTATAATAGTGTTAAAATAGTGTTATAACATACTAGTGTTACAATAGTGTTATAATAGTGTTATAATATACTAGTGTTATAATAGTGTTATAACATACTAGTGTTATAATAGTGTTATAATAGTGTTATAATATAGTAGTGCTAAAAGAGTGTTATAATATACTAGTGTTATAATATAATGGTGTTATAATAGTGTTATAAAATAGTAGTGTTATAATAGTGTTATAATATAGTAGTGTTAAAGTAGTGTTATAATATACTAGTGTTATAATAGTGCTAATATAGTGTTATAATAGTGTTATAATAGTGTTTTAATATCCTAGTGTTATAATATACTAGTCTTATTATATAGAAGTGTTATAATAGTGTTATAATATACTAGTGTTATAATAGTGCTAATATAGTGTTATAATAGTTTTATAATAGTGTTATAATAATGTTATAATATAGTAGTGTTATAATATACTAGTCTTATTATATAGAAGTGTTATAATAGTGTTATAATATTGTAGTGTTTTAATAGTGTTATAATATAGTAGTGTTATAATATACTAGTGTTATAATAGTGTTATAATAGTGTTATAATATAGTAGTGTTATAATAGTGTTATAATATAGTAGTGTTATAATAGTGTTATAATATACTCGTGTTATAATATACTAGTGTTATAATATACTTTCTACTTTTAAACTCGGACAAAACAGAGATGCTTGTTCTAGGTCCCAAGAAACAAAGAGATCTTCTGTTGAATCTGACAATTAATCTTAATGGTTGGACAGTCGTCTCAAATAAAACTGTGAAGGACCTCGGCGTTACTCTGGACCCTGATCTCTCTTTTGACAAACATATCAAGACTGTTTCAAGGACAGCTTTTTTCCATCAAGGTAACATTGCAAAAATCAGAAACTTTCTGTCCAAAAATTATGCAGAGAAATTTATCCATGCTTTTGTTACTTCTAGGTTAGACTACTGCAATGCTCTACTTTCCGGCTACCCAGATAAATCACTAAATAAACTTCAGTTAGTGCTAAATATGGCTGCTAGAATCCTGCCTAGAACCCAAAAAATGTGATCATATTACTCCAGTGCTAGCCTCTCTACACTGGCTTCCAGTCAAGGCAAATCAAGGCTGATTTCATGGTTTTACTGCTAACCTACAAAGCATTACATGGGCCTGCTCCTACCTATCTCTCTGATTTGGTCCTGCCGTACATACCTACACGTACGCTACGGTCACAAGACGAAGGCCTCCTAATTGTCCCTAGAATTTCTAAGCAAACAGCTGAAGTCAGGGCTTTCTCCTATAGAGCTCCATTTTTTATGGAATGGTCTGCCTACCCATGTGAGAGACGCAGACTCGGTCTCAACCTTTAAGTCTTTACTGAAGACTCATCTCTTCAGTGGGTCATATGATTGAGTGTCGTCTTGCCCAGGAGTGTGAAGGTGAACGGAAAGGCTCTGGAACAACGAACCGCCCTTGCTGTCTCTGCCTGGCCGGTTCCCCTCTTTCCACTGGGATTCTCTGCCTCTAACCCTATTACAGGGGCTGAGTCACTGGCTTACTGGTGCTCTTTCATGCCGTCCCTAGGAAGGGTGCGTCACTTGAGTGGGTTGAGTCACTGATGTCATCTTCCTGTCTGGGTTGGCTCCCACCCTTGGGTTGTGCCGTGGCGGAGATCTTTGTGGGTTATTCTCGGCCTTGTCTCAGGATGGTAAGTTGGTGGTTGAAGTTATCCCTCTAGTGGGGTAGGGGCTGTGCTTTGGCAAAGTGGGTGGGGTTATATCCTTCCTGTTTGGCCCTGTCTGGGGGTATAATCGGATGGGGCCACAGTGTCAGTTTGTTATATCTGGAGTACTTCTCCTGTCTTGTCCGGTGTCCTGTGTGAATTTAAGAATGCTGTCTCTAATTCTCTCTTTCTCTCTTTCTTTCTCTCTCTCGGAGGACCTGGGCCCTAGGACCATGCCTCAGGACTACCTGGCATGATTACTCCTTGCTGTCCCCAGCCCACCTGGCCGTGCTGCTGCTCCAGTTTCAACTGTTCTGCCTGCGGCTATGGATTCCTGACCTGTTCACCGGATGTGCTACCTGTCCCAGACCTGCAGTTTTCAACTCTCTACAGACAGCAGGTGTGGTAGAGATACTCTTAATGGTGGGCTATGAAAAGCCAACTGACATTTACTCCTGAGGTGCTGACTTGCTGCACCCTCGACAACTACTGTGATTATTATTATTTGACCATGCTGGTCATTTATGAACATTTGAACATCTTGGCAATGTTCTGTTATAATCTCCACCCGGCACAGCCAGAAGAGGACTGGCCACCCCTCATAGCCTGGTTCCTCTCTAGGTTTCTTCCTAGGTTTTGGCCTTTCTAGGGAGTTTTTCCTAGCCACCGTGCTTCTACACCTGCATTGCTTGCTGTTTGGGGTTTTAGGCTGGGTTTCTGTACAGCACTTTGAGATATCAGCTGAAGTACGAACGGCTATATAAAGAGACTTGATTTGATTTAGTGTTATAATACACTAGTGTTATGATAGTGTTATAATACACTAGTGTTATGATAGTGTTATAATATAGTAGTGTTATAATATACTGGTGTTATAATACACTACTGTTATGATAGTGTTATAATATAGTAGTGTTATAATATACTGGTGTTATAATATACTAGTGTTATAATAGTGTTAT
Source organism: Oncorhynchus tshawytscha (assembly GCF_018296145.1). Lineage (NCBI taxonomy): Eukaryota > Metazoa > Chordata > Actinopteri > Salmoniformes > Salmonidae > Oncorhynchus > Oncorhynchus tshawytscha. The sequence goes on along the minus strand of NC_056447.1, from coordinate 43,574,834 downwards.
AATTTACTAGTGTTATAATATAGTAGTGTTATAATATAGTGTTATGATATAGTAGTGTTATCATATAGTAGTGTTATAATATAGTAGTGTTATAATATACTAGTGTTATAATATACTAGTGTTATAATAGTGTTATAATTTACTAGTGTTATAATATAGTAGTGTTATAATATAGTAGTGTTATAATATACTAGTGTTATAATAGTGTTATAATTTACTAGTGTTATAATATAGTAGTGTTATAATATAGTAGTGTTATAATATACTAGTGTTATAATATACTAGTGTTATAATAGTGTTATAATATAGTAGTGTTATAATATAGTGTTATAATATAGTAGTGTTATCATATAGTAGTGTTATAATATAGTGCTATAATATAGTAGTGTTATAATATAGTAGTGTTATAATATACTAGTGTTATAATATACTAGTGTTATAATAGTGTTATAATTTACTAGTGTTATAATATAGTAGTGTTATAATATAGTGTTATAATATAGTAGTGTTATCATATAGTAGTGTTATAATATAGTGCTATAATATAGTAATATTATCATATAGTAGTGTTATAATATAGTGTTATCATATAGTAGTGTTATAATATTGTGTTATAATATATTGGTGTTATAATAGTGTTATAATATAGTAGTGTTAAAAATATACAAGTGTTATAATATAGTAGTGTTATAATATGCTAGTGTTATACTATAGTAGTGCTATAATAGTGTTATAATATAGTAGTGTTATAATAGTGTTATAATATAGTAGTTTTATATAGTGTTATAATAGTGTTATAATATAGTATTGTTATAATAGTGTTATAATATACTAGTGTTATAATATACTAGTGTTATAATAGTGTTATAATATAGTAGTGTTATAATAGTGTTATAATATAGTAGTTTTATATAGTGTTATAATAGTGTTATAATATAGTATTGTTATAATAGTGTTATAATATACTAGTGTTATAATATACTAGTGTTATAATAGTGTTATAATATAGTAGTGTTGTAATAGTGTTATAATATAGTAGTGTTATAATAGTGTTATCATATAGTGTTATAATATACTAGTGTTATAATATAGTGTTATAATATAGTGGTATAATATACTTTTTCATAATATAGTGTTATAATATACTAGTGTTATAATATACTAGTGTTATAATAGTGTTATAATATAGTAGTGTTGTAATAGTGTTATAATATAGTAGTGTTATAATAGTGTTATCATATAGTGTTATAATATACTAGTGTTATAATATAGTGTTATAATAGTGTTATAATATAGTAGTATTAAAATAGTGTTATGATACTATATTAACAGTTCAAACTAATGAGGGTGAGAGGTTTCTCTGATGGTCCTCACCTCTTCACCACCACCAACAGACCTTCACTGTTTTCTAGTTACTAATGTTGTTTTCTCTGGCCCCAGGGGAGCCTGCCATGCCTGGGCCACCAGGGCCTGCCTGCCTGCCGACAACAACAGTGAACAAGCTGTTTCCAGGCAGCGCACAAGTAAACAACTAGAGCCAAGACAGAGCGCCTGCAATATGTTCTCTCTCATTAGCTTCCCCTTCTCTTTCCCACAGACTACTGTCAGCCCTACAACTCCCCATACACTAGCAGCTATCCTGTTTCTCTCATGGCTTATACGCTTCTGTCCAGACATTTTCTTTACCTAACTTTACTAGGTTTGCTTTTGTTGTCTACTACCGAACATGGCCTTCATTATGAACTTTATGTGAAAACATTTCTGGGGAAATTGGTGAGGTATAATCTTTATTTAGACTGTACCTTTGATACCTTGTAGAAAGCCTCCTTTGTCCTTTGTGGTGCTGTCTTTTCTGGTTTTGGATGTTGTCTTCCTTTGTTGTGTTATTGTTCTATTATTGGGTTAGAGGAGAGCAAAGACCAACTCTGACATGTTTAAAGTGGACTTTGGGTCGAGGACAATGCGTTGGACCCGACAGACAACTCAACTTGTCAGATTTATGGGAGAATTAATTGATGCCACATCATTACTTGGTGATCCTTCCCGAATTGTAATAATGTCCCCAGACATTTCTCTATGAGAAGGCTTGAGGACCATCCCATTGAGGGGTTCTCTCTTCTATAGGACAGAGCTGTCTTACAACAACATGAATCCCTTTGCTCCCCTCTTCCTGCTTTATAATGAAATGTTGATTGTTCCAAGTTTTGATTTATTTGACATGGTATCTGCTCATCAAATAGTAGGAAGATTAAGACATGGAGTTTTCCAAACAAAAAACAAACAAAAAACAAATTGCGTTTCAGTTGAGGGTTAGGGCTGACAATGTTTGCATGAGCTCCATGTGATTCCTCGTCTATGGCCTGCAATGTTTGCTGGTGAAATAACAGCCAGCTCTCTGGTGCGTGTGGTGTTTGCACTTTGACCCATTTCAGTGGCTCTGGATCCAGGCATGGTGTGGATGTTTGGAATGGGTTCAGAACCGAGTAGTATCCACTGCAGGGAGTCCTGTACTGTAGATCCCTCTGGATGAGGAGTAAATTGGTCCTCACCCCTTCCTCTCCCTTTTCCCCAGGGGTTGTCATAGCAACAGGCATGTCATAACAGTTCTCTAAAGTGTCACAAGAAAGATGGTGGTGTTTCGTTTCAAAGCGTTACACACACACACACACGCACACACACGTACACAGACACTGAGACCTTACACCTTTAGCAACTTAACCAATAGAGAACAATCATTAGAAGGACAAGGTTATTACCATTAGATAGGTTGGATGTGCTAACTGTCAGCTTCATCTGGCCAAACTGTGAAGAGAGACCGTAGACCTGTCAGACATCTACATTAGGAGGTGACACTATGTCACTCTGTATTATATGTCACCTCTATATTATATGTCACTCTGTATTATATGGTGCGAGGTGACACTATGTAACCTCTGTATTATATGTCACCTCTGTATTATATTGTGCGAGGTGACACTATGTCACCGCTGTATTATATGTCACCTCTGTATTATATGTCACCTCTGTATTATATGTCACCTCTGTATTATATGTCACCTCTGTATTATATGTCACCTCTGTATTATATGTCACCTCTGTATTATATGTCACCTCTGTATTGTATGTCACCTCTGTATTATATGGTGTGAGGTGACACTATGTCACCTCTGTATTATATGCTGCGAGGTGACACTATGTCACCTCTGTATTATATGTCACCTCTGTATTATATGATGCTAGGTGACATCATTTTAGAGAAATGGCAGTATGTCGAACCGGTCCCACAACCGCCGACCACATGTAAGTCAGGGAAGAGCCGACTCCGGGATGCTGGCCTTCTAGGCAGAGTTCCTCTGTCCAGTGTCTGTGTTATTTTGCCCATCTTAATCTTTTCTTTTCATTGGCCAGTCTGAGATATGTCACATCTGTATTATATGGTGTCAGCTCTTCCCTGACTTACATGTGGTCGGCGGTTGTGGGACCGGTTCGACGTACTGCCAAATTCACCTCGCACCTCTGTATTATATGGTGCGAGTTGACACTGTCACCTCTGTATTATATGTCACCTCTGTATTATATGTCACCTCTGTATTACATGTCACCTCTGTATTATATGGTGCGAGATGACACTATGTCACCTCTGTATTATATGTCACCTCTGTATTATATGGTGCGAGGTGACACTATGTCACCTCTGTATTATATGTCACCTCTGTATTATATGGTGCGAGGTGACACTATGTCACATCTGTATTACATGTCACCTCTGTATTATATGGTGCGAGGTGACACTATGTCACCTCTGTATTATATGTCACCTCTGTATTATATGGTGCGAGGTGACACTATGTCACCTCTGTATTATATGTCACCTCTGTATTATATGGTGCGAGGTGACACTATGTCACATCTGTATTATATGGTGCGAGGTGACACTATGTCACATCTGTATTATATGGTGCGAGGTGACACTATGTCACCTCTGTATTATAGGGTGCGAGGTGACACCTCTGTATTATATGTCACCTCTGTATTCTATGTCACTTCTTTATTATATGTCACCTCTGTATTCTATGTCACTTCTTTATTATATGTCACCTCTCTATTCTATGTCAGTTTTTTATTATATGTCACCTCTGTATTCTATGTCACTTCTTTATTATATGTCACCTCTGTATTCTATGTCACTTCTTTATTATATGTCACCTCTGTATTCTATGTCACTTCTTTATTATATGTCACCTCTGTATTCTATGTCACTTCTTTATTATATGTCACCTCTCTATTCTATGTCAGTTTTTTATTATATGTCACCTTTGTATTATATCGTGCGAGGTGACGCTTTGTCTACCAGACTTATTATTTGGCTTTCGACAATGGTTTCGCCACATAGTACAGTACAGTAGGTGAGACTTTGTCTTCAATGTGTGGAAGTATTGATCGCCCCTCAGGCCTGAGTCGATAGTGGAACCCAACAGAATGTTTCAGCACAGGACATCCAGAGGAGAGGGGCCTGCCAGCCTGCCTTCCAGCCCGTCCCCTTTTGGCTTCCCTCCATCCCTCCGCTGATTTTTTCCATCTTCCTCAGTGCTTTCATCAAGAGCCCTCAGCCGCCGCATACATTTGATGTGCCAAAAATGTGAGCCTTGCTTTTGTAAGTGATCTGACATTTTGAAAGGGAGTCTAGACTGCTTTTTACACTGTCATCATGGCATTGTCTACTGGCTCCTTGACTGAACAATTGTTCCACATTGAGTTTTTATTCAAGTGTGCCAAAAAAATCCCCAAAACATGCCTGTCATTCTGAAGTGGAAACATCAAATAAGTGGCATGGTAAAACAACAAGCGTAACATTGTTGATAAGACACTGATTAGTTATGTGCAACTGGGTGTACTTGGGCATCTGAAAAACAAATGTAAGAAATGGAAAACAATTGTATGTTTTCTCTGTTATATGTTGTATAATGTTTTAAGCAGGCAGGTGCAGGGATGTACTAGATCAGGATTCCTCTTATCTTACCGTGCCTAGGATGTCTCGCTTTAGACACATTTTTCCAGCTGGCTCCAAAACACCAGTACATTTCAGAAAGAGTAATACATAAGTTGTTATATAGTTGTAATAAAATAAGTGGTTCAAAGAACAAAGGGGAACGAGGCTGGGGGTGAGGGAAAGGAGAAGCAGAGGAAATTGGAGAGGGGTGGCGTCCGGCAGTGGTCTGTGGTCCTCTTTTCCCAAGACTCCTGCTGTGCTGTTGTTTAAGAGCCCAATCCCTCCCGCTCTCCCTCACTCTCTCCCAAATCCCTCCATCCTCCCTCCTCCACAAACCCCTCTGTCCTCGTGGGCTGGTGGGATAGTCCTCCCTGTTAAGAGTTAATTGGAGAGGATGGATGGGATGACAGGACAGGAGGGATAAAAAGATGACTGCAAGGCCCTGCAGGTGGACGATGTGGTGACTAAATACCTCTCTGGTTACCTTTAGCTTATAGTTGTGAAGGAAGAAGGCAAAATAATACATTGTTGGTCATAAGAAAAAAGGTAGTGGCATCAGAAAACCAGCCAGTATCTGGTGTGACCACCATTTGCCTCATGCAGCGTGACAACTCCTTCACATAGAGTTGATCAGGCTGTTGATTGTGGCCTGTGGAATGTTGTCCCACTCCTCTTCAATGGCTGTCTGTAGCTGCTGGATATTGGCCTGAACTGGAACAACATGTCAATCCAGAGCATCCCAAACATGCTCAATGGGTGACATGTCTGGTGACATTGTTTACTGATCCTTGCGACATGGGGCTGTGCATTATCATGCTGAAACATGAGATGATGGTGGCGGATTAATGGCACTACATTGGGCCTCATGATCTCCTCACAGTATCTCTGTGCAAACCGCTCGCCCACACCGCTGCCATCTGCCCGGTACAGTTGAAACCAGGATTCATCAGTGAAGAGCACACTTCTCCAGTGTGCCAGTGGCCATCGAATGTGAGCATTGCCCACTGAAGTCGGTTACGGCGCCGAACTGCAGTCAGGTCAAGACCCTGGTCAGGATGACAAGCATGCAGATGAGCTTCCCTGAGACAGTTTGTGCAGAAATTCTTTGAATGTGCAAACTCACAGTTTCATCAGTTGTCTGGGAGGCTGGTCTCAGATGATCCCGCAGGTGAAAAAGCCAGATGTGGAGGTCCTGGGCTGATCTGCGGTGATCTGCGGTTGTGAGGCCGGTTGGACGTACTGCCAAATTCTATAAAACAAATTTGGAGGTGGCATATGTTAGAGAAATGAACATTCAACTCTCTGGCAACAGCTCTGGTGGACATTCTTTCAGTAATCATGCCAATTGCACACTGCCTCAAAACTTGAGACATCTGTGGCATTGTGTTGTGTGACAAAACTACACACTTTAGAGTGGCCTTTTATTGTCACCAGCAGAAGGTGCATCTGTGTAATGATCATGCTGTTTAATCAGTTTATTGATATGTCACATCTGTCAGGTGGATGGATTATCTTGGCAGGGGAGAAATGCTCACTAACAGGGATGTAAACAAATGTTTGCACAATATTTGAGAGGGATAAGCTTTTAGTGTGTTTGGAACATTTCTGGGATCTTTTATTTCAGCTCATGAAACTTTACATGTTGCGTTAATATTTTTGTTCAGTATATAAAATGTATTTGATTCTCCTCGTGAGAGCTAATGACTCTCCTCCAAACAATATGTTACTTTGCATTTTCCATTTAATGTATTTAAATATTTATCACCTACAATAGTAATGCTTTGGTGCCTTTACTAGCAACCAATGTGAATGGAGAACTCAGGGAAAGAACTAATGTGGCAGAGACAATGCAAATTTGGCGTGAGAGCAATATATTTTGTTACTGACAATACTCTCCCGTTGAATAAAATACTACCTGATTTAGGCATCAATGTAGTAATGATATCAATTAACTAGAAGGACCTTTTCTTTTACCATCAATCTTTCTGCCATTCTGCTTACTGTTAATGCTGTAGTGTATCCAAACATTTGATGAAGTGTGTATGCTCACTTGTTTGCATGTTTATTTGCGTTTGTACACAGTAAACTTTTGGTTGAGTGTGGGTTTTCCCTGTGGATGGGGAAGGAGTCATCTGGGAAGGCATATGGATGTCTTGGGAACAACTGTTCTATAGGCAGAAGGCAGGGAACCCCTATACTCACCTCTCTCAGACAGCCTAGGAGGACTCACCCACTCACAACAGATGCCCAGTTAGTCTGAGCAGCACCGTCTCTAAAGATCTGTCGGTCTGTCAAATTAGCACATCTTTACGTTTATTGGAGGTGAGGTGGGTAGGAGTGTAGTTGTGTTTTTTCTTTATTTCATGCCAAGTAGAATTTGATGATTTTTCGTATTCATCAAAGGCATTGATGTATCCATTGAGATCTTTCATAATGCTGAAATTAAAGATGGGTAAATTTTATGCCTGAGCTGATTTAATACATTTTTAAAACTGCATTTAAGTGGGGTCCAATCTTTCAATCCTAAACATGAATGAATTAAACTGTATAACTTAAACTTGTGTTGTGTGTGTTGAATTAGTTTCCTTTAACTAAGTCCTGCAGTGAACACAGAAAGTGAAAAGTAAAAGATAAAAAACCCTGCAGTGCTAATCCAGCTCTCCCCATGAATGTTTGATCAGCAGCATGCAGCACTATATGCTGAAAGCTTCTCACAGAGCTGCTAGTGCCACAATTGACCTTAAAGTTGAATAATAACTTGCTCATGAAGCTGCTGGGCTATAGCCTAGCCAAGCCTGGGCCTCATCTGCACAGCCCTGTGAGAGTAGGGGAGAACAGGGGAACAGCCAATCAAATGGCAGGCCAGCCGCGGGGTCCTGGGCTGGGGCCTTCTGGAGTGGCAGGGTGGATTGGGGTGGGCTGGAGGGGCAGGGTGGGACAGGGTGGGGTTTGAGTGGGCTGGAGGATCTGGGTGGGGCCTGGGCCAGAGCAGCAGCCAGGTTTCACACAGGAACAGTGGGGGAAAAGAGCTCACTCGTCCTGCTTTGGGAGGAGCTGGGCACTAGCCAACATCCCAGCGTCAAAAGTCTGCTTACAGAAGGCACTCCTATTTAGAGTGGGTGAACAAGAAGTATGACTACTAAGCAAAACAGGAGTGACCTTTTTTAAAAAGTTACTGACAATTTGACCTCTGGTGTCAGTGATTCTATGACATAGTTACTGGAGTTTGATTTACCTCTATGTATAGCACTAAGCATTTTAAATATGTATGTTGGGGGGGGCCCACTGTTAGTCTGTTGTCTATTTTTAACATTCATTTTTGCTCTGGTGTTTAGTAATTAGTGTTAATCTTCAATGTTAGGCTATGTTGATTACCACAACAAATCTACTTTTTCCACTTTGCTCCAGCTTTTCTATCATTCATAAAGACAAAACTCCATTACTGGTGTGTATGTAAGTGATCTGAACTACAAGGGACCAGATGCACAGGGAGATTGGTCATTGTATTTCATGCCTCCCTGGTGCAAATTTCCCAAAATACACTAACTGCAATGGACCCAAATCTTCACAGTAACAGTGTTCATGTTTTAAAGTAGGACAAAAACATTTTGGCATGAAAATTGCATTGGGCCAGGGCAACAAACATGCAATGGGGGGCATGTGAAATATTGAAGAGGAGTTTAATTATTCAGGCCGTCCAGTCATATGTTTACAAAGTGTGTTTTTGTGGGGAGGAGCAGGTGAGAGGCTGGGCCAGCAGGGGGAGCGCGTCCCTACTAGACCCTGACCCCTCCCAGGTCTGATACAGGTCTCTGGATCCCTGCCCTTGTGGACCCTGGCCCTGGCACACCTGCCTAGGGTAGGCCCTCTCTCATCTGGACCATAATTGACCTGGCTGCTGTCCCCTTTCATGTCCCTTCCATTGCAGGACAGGTCTAGGGGAGGCCCACTGCAGGACAGGTCTAGGGGAGGCCCACTGCAGGACAGGTCTAGGGGAGGCCCAATGCAGGACAGGTCTAGGGAGGCCCATTGCATGACAGGTCTAGGGGAGGCCCACTGCAGGACAGGTCTAGGGGAGGCCCATTGCATGACAGGTCTAGGGAGGCCCACTGCATGACAGGTCTAGGGGAGGCCCACTGCATGACAGGTCTAGGGGAGGCCCACTGCATGACAGGTCTGGGTGTGACCCACTGCAGGACAGGTCTAGGGGAGGCCCATTGCAGGACAGGTCTAGGGGAGGCCCATTGTAGGACAAGTCTAGGGAGGCCCATTGCAGGTCCACTGCATAGCAGGTCTAGGGGAGGCCCATTGCAGGACAGGTCTAGGGGAGGCCCATTGTAGGACAAGTCTAGGGGAGGCCCACTGCATAGCAGGTCTAGGTGTGGCCCATTGCATGACAGGTCTAGGGAGGCCCACTGCATGACAGGTCTAGGGGAGGCCCACTGCATGACAGGTCTAGGGGAGGCCCACTGCAGGACAGGTCTAGGGGAGGCCCACTGCATGACAGGTCTAGGGGAGGCCCACTGCATGACAGGTCTAGGGGAGGCCCACTGCATGACAGGTCTAGGGGAGGCCCACTGCATGACAGGTCTAGGGGAGGCCCACTGCAGGACAGGTCTAGGGGAGGCCCATTGCAGGACAGGTCTAGGGGAGGCCCATTGTAGGACAAGTCTAGGGGAGGTCCACTGCATAGCAGGTCTAGGTGAGGCCCATTGCAGAACAGGTCTAGGGGAGGCCCATTGTAGGACAAGTCTAGGGGAGGCCCACTGCATAGCAGGTCTAGGGAAGGCCCACTGCATGACGGGTCTAGGGGAGGCCCATTGCATGGCAGGTCTAGGGTAGGCCAACTGCAGGACAGGCCTAGGGGAGGCCCACTGCAGTTCATGACTAAGGGGAGGCCTAGACCCTTCCTCACCAGGTGGACTGTGGGTGTTCAAAATCTCTCTTTATGTCAAATCAAAAATCAAATCAAATTATATTTGTCACATGCGCCAAATACAACAGGTGTAATAGACCTTACAGTGAAATGCTTACTTTTAAAAATTTTACATTTTTTATAAGAAACTAATAGTTATATTTAACTAGGCAAGTCAGTTAAGAACAAATTATTATTTACAACGACGGCCTACCCCAGCTAAACCCAGATGACGCTGGGCCAATTGTGCGCCGCCCTTTGGGACTCCGAATCATGGCCGGATGTGATACAGCCTGGATTTGAACCAGGGACTGTAATGACACTGCGATGCAGTGCCTTAGACCACTGCGCCACTCAGGAGTCGCCGAGCGGTGGTTTACAAGCCCTTAACCAACAATGCAGTTTTAAGAAAAATGTGAGATCAATACACACCAACACCACTTCAAATGAATCACAGAGCATTCTCACCTAAACTCTCCTCTGCCCTCTCTCCCTCTCCACCCTTCCTGAGTGCCCCAGACCTGAGGAGCGATTGGGACTTGACTGCTACCCAGAGAGCAGCGTGAGTTACTTTAGTGTGAATTGTGCGATTTACAGACTTCTATTGCACCTAGTCTTTTGCCAAAATGCACTACAGCACAGATGACACTATTATTAGGCGGATGTCTTGTTTTAATGGAACCCACCATGTGGATATCTTTCCCCCCAATTATTCTCCCACCCCAAGTCACATAGTAAGATAATAATAACCTGACATATCCCTGTAGGACAGTTGATATGTTCTATGTTCTGCTTTATTGAGCGTCTACCTGTCTGTGTTTCTCTGGGCAGAGCTGTTATAGCAGAATGTGTAACCAAGTTGAGTGATCCAGTCACCACTATTGAATTATTTAGATCACCAGGGAGACAAGTGCTGTGCTGCTCTCCAATACATGATACAAGCATCCAAATGTAGACTCAACATACAATTTCCTTTTTAATATACACTGTATATTATCGACAGTTTACCATATCTTAAAAATGTTAAAACATGATTTAACATTTTTCAAAATACCGTTAATTATTGGAACAATGACTAGAAATAACCTCCAAAAGAAAACCATTGATTGAGGTTTCAGTTCCAGATCTGCGTTTCTCAGTAGACCCCCTAATCCTCCTCCCTGTCCCCCCACCCCAGCCTTTCTTAACTGAATGGGGGCCGCTCTCGCACACAAAAAAAGTGCATTAGGGCTAAGAGGGAAACATGGCAACTGCTCGCATGTTGTCAAGACAGATTAGTGTGACACGACTCAATCAGACATTGGCCTCAGCAGACCGGCTCCAGGGAATTCAGAGGCCACACGAGCCCCGCGCTCGCTCATCCTCTCCCTCCCCCATCCCCAACTCTACTCCACAGTAATTGTCAGCCAATCAATATCTTAATTATAGTGAACAAAAATATACATGGAACAGTCAACTATTTCATTGATATTACTGAGTTACAATTCATATGAAGAAATACGTCAATTGAAATAATTTCATTACTCCCAAATCTATGGATTTCACATGACTGGGAATACAGAAGATGAATCTGAAACGTTAAAAAAATAGGCCTCACAATGGACCTCACAATGGACCTCACAATGGGCCTCACAATGGGTCTCGGCTATTTTTATGCATTCAAATTGCCATCGATAAAATGCAATTGTGTTCGTTGTCCGTAGCTTATGCCTGCCCATACCATTTTGGTATTTGGTATTTTGGTATTTTATTAGGATCCCCATTAGCTGTTGCAAAAGCAGCAGCTACTCTTCCTGGAGTCCAACACAAAACATGAAACATAATACAGAATGACATAATACAGAACATCAATAGACAGGAACAGCTCAAAGACAGAACTACGTACATTTAAAAAAAGGCAAACAGCCTACATATCAATGCATACACACAAACTAGGTCAATTAAGGGAGAGGCTTTGTGCTGTGAGGTGTTGCTTTATCTGTTTTTTGAAATAAGGCTTGCTGTTTATTTCAGCAATATGAGATGGAAGGAAGTTCCATGTAATTAGGGCTCTATATAATACTGTACGCTTTCTTGAATTTGTTCTGGATTTGGAGACTGTGAAAAGACCCCTGGTAGCATGTATGGTGGGATAAGTGTGTGTGTGTCAGAGCTGTGTGTAAATTGACTATGCAAATGTGGGATTTTCAACATATTAATGTTTCAGCATAAATAGAAGAAGTGCTGCAGTCAGTCTCTCCTCAACTCTTAGCCAAGAGAGCCTGGCATGCATAGTATTTATATCAGCCCTCTGATTACAATTAAGAGCAAAACGTGTCGCTCTGTTCTGGGCCAGCTGCAGCTTAACTAGGTCTTTCCTTGCAGCACTGGACCACACGACTGGACAATAATCAAGATTAGACAAAACTAGTGCCTGTAGGACTTGCTTGTTGAAGTGTGGTGTCAAAAAAGCAGAGCATCTCTTTATCATGGACAGACCTCTCCCCATCTTTACAACCATTGCATCTATATGTTTTGACCATGACAGTTTAGAATCTAAAGTAACGGCAAGTAATTTAGTCTCTTCAACTTTTTCAACAGCCACACCATTCATTACCAGATTCAGCTGAGGTCTAGAACTTGTGTCAGTGCAATACACGTTGAGTGCCCGTCTCTATAAGCATGCTGAAAGTCTGTCGTTAAGTTATTTACAGAGAAATAGCATTGTATTTGGTCAAACACAATTTTACAGGTCTGCTGTTAGAACCAGGAAAGGCCACATTTACCACTCTTTGGTAGTGGAATGACTTTGGCTTCCCTTCAGGCCTGAGGACAAAGACTTTCCTCGAGACTCAGATTAAAAATATGACAGACAGGAGTGGTTATAGAGTCAGCTACCATCCTCGGGAGCTTTCCATCTAAGTTGTCAATGCCAGGAGGTTTGTCATTATTGATCGATAACAATTTTTGCACCTCTCCCACACTAACTTTACAAAATTCAAACTTGCAATGCTTTCTTTCATTATTAGTTTTTTTTTTATGCATGACTACAATTGCTCACTCTTCGTTGTTGGCATTTCCTGCCTAAGTTTGGCCACTTTGCCAATGAAATAATCATTCAAATAATTGTCAACATCACGTGGTTTTGTGATGAATAAGCCATCTGATTTTGATGAAAGTTGAAGTTGTCTTTCTGCCCATCATTTCCTTTAAAGTGCTCAAGTTTCTTTTCCATCATTCTTTATATCATTGATCTTGGCTTCATAATACAGTTTCCTCTTCTTTTTGTTGAGTTTAGTCACATCATTTCTCAATTTGCAGTAAGTCAGCCACTCCTATTGTCCCATCTCTTTCAACCATACAGTTTTTCAATTCCTGATCAATCCATGGAGCCTTGACAGTTTTAACAGTTAGTTTCTTAACAGGTGCATGTTTATCAATAATTGGAAGAAGAAATGTTCATAAATTCATCAAGTGCAGCGTCTGGATGCGCCTCATTAGTCACATCAGACCAACAAATATGTTTAACATCATCCACATAAGATTCACAGCAAAATATTTTGTATGATCTCTTTTACACTTTTAGGCCCAGCTGTTGGTACTTTGACTTTCCTGGATATAGCCACTATATTGTGATCACTGCATCCAATGGGTACGGATACAGCTTTAGAACAAAGTTCTATAGTATTAGTAAAAATGTGATTGATACATGTGGATGCTTGTTCCTGTAGTGTTTGTAAACACCCTGGTAGGTTGATTAATAACCTGAACCAGATTACAGGCACTGGTTACAGTAAGAAGCTTCCTCTTGAGTGGACAGCTTGATGGAAACCAGTCTAGATTCAGGTTCCAACGGAAGTAGACCTCTCTATTTACATCACATACACTATCAAGCATTTCACACACATTAGTTAGATACTGACTGTTAGCACTTGGTGGCCTTTAGCAACACCCCAAAAGAAAAGGCTTTAGATGTGCCAAGTGAACCTGCAACCACAACACTTCAATAACACTTGACATAAGATCTTCTCTAAGCATGACAGGAATAAGTCTCTGAATATATACAGAAACACCTCCCGCATAAGCATGTATTCAGGACATTAATTTCTTAGCCATATTTTTTGCAGTTTTACTTTTGTGCCATATTCCAAACAGGATGTGCCCAGTGAACCTGCAACCACAACACTTCAATAACACTTGGCATAAGATCTTCTCTAAGCATTACAGGGATATGGCTCTGAATATATACAACAACACCTCCCCATAAGCATTTCTGTCTCTTCTATAGATGTTATATCCTTGTATTGTTACTGCTGTATCATCAAATTAATTATCTAAGTGAGTCTCAGACATGGCTAATATATGAATGTTATCTGATGTTAGCAAGTTATTGATATTATTAACCTTATTTCTAAGACTACATATATTAATATGGGCTATTTTCAGCCCTTTTCTGGGTAGCCTATCAGAGATAGACATAATACTGAAAAGAGCAAACACAGCAAGATAAAAAAATATATATACACTACCGTTCAAAAGATAGGGGTCACCTAGAAATGTTTTTTGTCCATTGCAATAACATCAAATTGATCAGAAATACAGTGTAGACATTGTTAATGTTGTAAATGACTATTGTAGCTGGAAATGGCATATTTTCTATGGAATATCTACGTAGGCATACAGAGGCCCAGAGGTGTTAGCCAATCCAAGTTTATCATTTTAAAAGGCTAATTGATCATTAGAAAACCATTTTAAAAAACCAATAAAACTGGCCTTCTTTAGACCAGTTGAGTATCTGGAGCATCAGCATTTGTGGGTTCGATTACAGACTAAAAACGGCCAGAAACAAAGACTTTCTTCCGAAACTCATCAGTCTATTTTTGTTCTGAGAAATGAAGGCTATTCCATGCGAGAAATTGCCAAGAAACTGAAGATCTTGTACAACGCTGTGTACTACTCCCTTCACAGAGAAGAAATCCATACTGCCCTGCCCACTTCACTGTTGCACCAAGCAGAGGAAACTGCAGTTCTGAAATACATCAAAAAGTGTGAAGACTTCTGCCTGAAGCCCATACACACCGCAGCATACATGTTGGACTCCAAGTATGCTGGCAAGAGCATCCTGTCTGGTGCAGAGATCAACAAGGCCTATGGTGTCATCTCTACCGTGTCTCGCCACCTTGGCCTGGATGAGGGCAAGTTTCTTGGCAGTCTGGCGAAATACACTTCCAAGCAAGGGCTTTGGGATGGAGATGCAATATGGCAGTTGTGCCAACATCTCATCAGCTACCTGGTGGAAGGGGCTCTTTCCCCTGTTACCTCTATCATCCTCCAAATCCCACCAACATCAGCTGCCTCAGAGCGCAACTGGTCCTTATTTGGGAACACACACACCAAAGTACGCAACAGGCTGACCAATACAAGGGTTGAAAAATTGGTGGCCATCCATGTAGATTTGAGGCTTTTTGAGCCAGACAATGAGCCATCCTCAACAAGGTTGGAAAGTGACAGTGAAGATGGGGCCTCAGAGTCTGATGTTCAAGAGGTGGACATTGAGGAGGTTCAGGGAGAAGACATGGAAACCTGAGAGGAAGACAACCAAAGCTTTAGTTTCTAGACTATATCATTTTACAGATGTATGTTGAAAATGTTTTTGGGAGATGCGATGGATCATTGGGGATCATTCAATATTTCCTTTCTTTTGTTCAGTGAAATCCTCCTAATCAAATCAAATCAAATTCCGGCAATGCAGTAATAACCAACAAGTAATCTAGCTAACAATTCCAAAACTACTACCTTATAGACACAAGTGTAAGGGGATAAAGAATATGTACATAAAGATATATGAGTGAGTGATGGTACAGAGCAGCATGGGCAAGATACAGTAGATGGTATTGAGTGCAGTATATACATATGAGATGAGTATGTAAACAAAGTGGCATAGTTAAAGTGGCTAGTGATACATGTATTACATAAAGATGCAGTAGATGATATAGAGTACAGTATATACATATACATATGAGATGAATAATGTAGGGTATGTAAACATTATATTAGGTAGCATTGTTTAAAGTGGCTAGTGATATATTTTACATCATTTCCCATCAATTCCCATTATTAAAGTGGCTGGAGTTGAGTCAGTGTATTGGCAGCAGCCACTCAATGTTAGTGGTGGCTGTTTAACAGTCTGATGGCCTTGAGATAGAAGCTGTTTTTCAGTCTCTCGGTCCCAGCTTTGATGCAACTGTACTGACCTCGCCTTCTGGATGATAGCGGGGTGAACAGGCAGTGGCTCGGGTGGTTGTTGTCCTTGATGATCTTTATGGCCTTCCTGTGACATCGGATGGTGTAGGTGTCCTGGAGGGCAGGTAGTTTGCCCCCGGTGATGCGTTGTGCAGACCTCACTACCCTCTGGAGAGCCTTACTGTTGTGGGCGGAGCAGTTGCCGTACCAGGCGGTGATACAGCCCGACAGGATGCTCTCGATTGTGCATCTGTAGAAGTTTGTGAGTGCTTTTGGTGACAAGCCGAATTTCTTCAGCCTCCTGAGGTTGAAGAGGCGCTGCTGCGCCTTCTTCACGATGCTGTCTGTGTGGGTGGACCAATTCAGTTTGTCTGTGATGTGTACGCCGAGGAACTTAAAACTTACTACCCTGTTGCATCAATGTGGATAGGGGGGTGTTCCCTCTGCTGTTTCTTGAAGTCCACAATCATCTCCTTAGTTTTGTTGACGTTGAGTGTGAGGTTATTTTCCTGACACCACACTCCGAGGGCCCTCACCTCCTCCTGTAGGCCGTCTCGTCGTTGTTGGTAATCAAGCCTACCACTGTTGTGTCGTCCGCAAACTTGATGATTGAGTTGGAGGCGTGCGTGGCCACGCAGTCGTGGGTGAACAGGGAGTACAGGAGAGGGCTCAGAACGCACCCTTGTGGGGCCCCAGTGTTGAGGATCAGAGGGGTGGAAATGTTGTTGCCTAGACTCACCACCTGGGGGCGGCCCGTCAGGATGTCCAGTACCCAGTTGCACAGGGCGGGGTCGAGACCCAGTGTCTCGAGCTTGATGACGAGCTTGGAGGGCACTATGGTGTTAAATGCCGAGCTGTAGTCGATGAACAGCATTCTCACATAGGTATTCCTCTTGTCCAGATGGGTTAGGGCAGTGTGCAGTGTGGTTGAGATTGCATCATCTGTGGACCTATTTGGGCGGTAAGCAAATTGGAGTGGGTCTAGGGTGTCAGGTAGGGTGGAGGTGATATGGTCCTTGACTAGTCTCTCAAAGCACTTCATGATGACGGAAGAGAGTGCTACGGGGCGGTAGTCGTTTAGCTCAGTTACCTTAGCTTTCTTGGGAACATGTGAAGAGTCAACTCATTTAATTAAAATTCAATTTGTAACTAAATCGTTTTTAAAAAATTATATTGGAAGGATTTAATAATTTCCAAATATGTCTACTTATGATAAGGTTAAAGGTTGATGTTTCTGTCTTCATATCATATGGTAAGTATATCCAATGCAAAAAATAATCTACACTTAAATGGTATTAGCATTAATTTGCATATATTTCCAAATATTCCCATTAATTCCCACGGAAAGTTTCCACCTCTGAATATTCCCCAAAATGTGCAACCCTAGTAGTAATGATATCAAATAACTAGAAGGACCTTTTCTATTGCCATCAATCCTTCTCCCATTCTGCTTACTGTTAATGCTAACACGGCACATTTTAGAGTGGCCTTTTGCTGTCCCCAGCACAAGGTGCAGCTGTGTAATGATCAACAAAATTGGAGAGTATGGAACATTTCTGGGATCTTTTATTTCAGCTCATGAAACATGGGACCAACACTTTACATGTTGAGTCTTATTTTTATTTCAGTGTATCCCATAAAATGTACAGAGGAGTGAGGGATTCATTTTGTGTGTCTGTGTGCGTGCGTGCCTGCGTGTGTGTGTTGGTGTGTGAGAGTACAGCTCTCTCTCCCTCACGGCTTAAAGGTTACTTCAAGCAGGCAAGATATTTTTAGACAAGGGTTGTTTTTATCTGTCACCCTTTGCAATTTTCCTGTTTCCAGCAGAAAGGCCCATGCAGCCAGGTTGTGTGAGAAAGAGGAATCTACTGTGGAAATATCACGGCTGGCCCGTCAAGGCTGTTCAATATCCCACTCTTTGTTTACTGCTGGGATGTTATTACAGACAGATGTGATTGTCTAAAACGGCATAAGGAAATGTATAGAATAAACTTTATTCTGTTTGTTCCATAGTCACATATGGATTTTATTTGTTTTTACCTTGCCTTCACAAA